>NC_143050.1:12110000-12410000 GCF_057628025.1 Oncorhynchus mykiss
ATAATTTTAAACTAGGAAAATAGACCCTAATCTTAGACTTGGAACCACACACCCACTACACTGAATAGCAGGCTAGTGATTGCTTTACAATGCTTTAATGTGATTTGATGTCATATTATCTGTGTCCAATAACCTTGAGCCTTCTTGGATGGGCACTTCTAATGTAACTCTTTTGGAAGAACCCAAGCTCTACCCTTAGACTTTGCAGTGATGTAGTGTCCCCATGACTGACAGAACAATGAGCCAATCACGGCGCAACACTCTGTATTTTCTGCTGGCTTGCCCCACCACCACAGAAAGCACCGAGCTAGTCTGAAACACTTGCATTTTAGAAAAAAAGAGACCATGTTTGTATGCGGCTTTATTAACTCAATTATATATATTTTTACATCGTTTGCAAACTGATATGTGACACGTATTAATGCCAAAATAACATGCAAAACAGGCATTTTCTTTGGTTGCTAAAATGTGGGGCTCAAAACAGGTGGACCCCACCTGCCCTGAATGACTGGTCACCACTGGGCTAAGTGCCAGATCAAGTCACATACTGATCAAGTCACATCTTAACAGAATGTATTAGAACTAAACTCACAGTATAGCTCACTATGACGTAGAGCTTATCCAAATGAATGGTTGTATGATAACGTGTACAAATAACATTATACTCTTGAGTTCATCTAGGGGGGGGTGGCATACCCTGATAGAGGAGAGAGGAGGGAGAGTGGACGGGGGATTGAGATGGGGAGGGAAAGAGAGAAGGAGAGAGGGCAGGGGTTGATGTAGAGAGAGAGCGTGAGGTGGTGGTGTCACAGAGCTGGGTCAGTACCCTGCCTTGTTCCTGACTTTAATTACCAGACACTGGAATTGGTTTATTGGTTTATGAGAAAGTACATTTATTTATTGCATAATATGTGTCTATCCACATCCTTAGGTACTGCTGATGTTTGCCTGTAAAGAGAGAAAACGTGTTAAGGGTTTTTTCAGACTCCGACATTCCAAAAGGTTTGGGAGCGCCAAACCATTGATGAGGCTCCGCAAGCTTACTCTCTCTTATCAGTGTTACCATTTGGTAATGTTATCTCTATGTAAAAATAATAATATTTGTATAATTAAAAAATGTACCCGTTTAATCCTCGTTTATTGAAGAGCCAAACTATTTCTTCCTGGTGTCCAACCATGTACTCAGGGGTAGATGTAACATAGTAAACGTAAACACGGGACACTCCACATAGTATGATATGTTGCGTTTCATTTCCTATGGTATGTATTCATTTGTGGATGTCCATCATGTTTACGAATTACAATTTGTATGATATGTTAGGAATTGCAATTCATACAGTGTTACGAATTTTCAAAGTGTATAAGTTATGAATTCAAATTTGTTGTGGATAACGTTAGCTAGGTTTGGTGGCAAACATTGCCTAGGCTCGGGGTTAGGATTAGAGGTTAAGGTTAGGGGAAGGGTTAACTAACATGCTACATTGTTGCTAAAAAAAGTAGGTAGTAGTTGCAAATGAGCTAAAATGCTAAAGTTCTCCATGATGAGATTCAAACACACATCTCTGGGTTGCTAGACGTTCATATTACATGCCAACCCATCCACCCCAACCAACCACCCTACTTCCCTTTCACCTTAAGTAACCTTCTGTCTTATGTAACCATACCAAACGTAACATATCATACTAATTTGAGTTTCCCGGATTTACATTTACTATGATACGTCTAGTCTATGAGACCAGGCTGGGGTGTCAAACCAGGTCTGCAGTCTGAAGTGTGATTTATCCTGGGTAATTGTGTAGTGTCAAGGTGGCCAAGACCCAAGTGTGAGATAAATAGTAACCCAGTATATTTCTGCTTAATGCAGGGTCTTACTCTATTAGTCGAAACGTAAATATTGATGGTGATGTTGGGTTATTTCCTGGATATGTTTATTGTGCAAGAGAAAGAGGGGACAAGCTGCTATATTTTTGAGTCCTGGTGTTTATTGAGCTCAACCTTAATTAGATTTATCTTCAGTTCTTGTGTAATTTATGTTCCCTGTCCAGTTATCGTCTGGTTTGTTATTTTGTCTGTACGTAGTAGATGTACATAGCTGTTGAAACTATACACAGTTTGACGCCATGCTTTCACCAATAAAAAGTCCTCACCACTAGCACTGAACTGGGTCCATCTGTCTGCCTCATTACTGAAACAGGTGGGGAAACAGAAGCCCTGTTTATACCTGCCTCTAACATGGGTCCTTCATAATGATCTTGACCTGATCTTGTCTGTTTACACTTATAAGATCTGATCACAATCAGATCACAATGTGTCTATTAGTGGTCTACACTGGTCTGAACAGTATCAGGGAGAGGGAGGAAGAGACAGAGAGAGATTATTTCACCCATATAATGCCCCTGTGTGCGTTGCCTGTGAAGGTCAGTGTATATGTTGGCAAAAAAACATTGACCAAGGCTCTCATTTTATGTCAAATGACATGTTTTTCATTGATCATGATATTGCCTTGAAAAGTAGGCTAACTGCACAACCGGTGCCATGAGGCAACAAAAATACAACTACATGTTGTAAATATGTATTCAAACCAAATATGTTCAAAAATTATTAAAAATGTTTCTTTATATGTTCAAAAATTATTAAAAATGTTTCTTTATATGTTCAAAACGTATTAAATATGTTTCTTTATATGTTCAAAACGTATTAAAAATGTTTCTTTATATGTTCAAAACGTATTAAAAATGTTTCTTTATATGTTCAAAACGTATTAAATATGTTTCTTTATATGTTCAAAACGTATTAAAAATGTTTCTTTATATGTTCAAAACGTATTAAATATGTTTCTTTACGTGTTCCTACAGAAGTACATCTTTTTTGTGTCACGTAATCTCTTTAAACAAAGTAATGATGGTAAGGACAGTGACAGCGATGAATAATGTTTCTACTATTTTCCCCTTAACAAATGTTCTGAACATATGTTTTAGTATGCTTATGGCACAGCGTTGCCCTGATGCATCAAAAACAATTCTGGGTGAGGCAAAAGTTTTTTTGAAATGATTATTGATACATTATCAGAAAGCCTAAATCTTCCATAAAATGTAAAAACTAAATGTGTGCAGTAGATGTGTCAGGCCAATATCCACTCAGAAATCAGTGTATCCAAACAGGTACATGTTTGTGCTGTTATAATCCCAAACACAGTTCATGTATCTCCTCATAAAACGGGAAAGGGCACACATCCAACAGACACCGTCTCACCACTAACCAACCACCACAAACAGACACTATCCAACCACTAACCAACCACCACAAACAGACTCTAACCAACCACTAAACATCCACTATCCAACCACTAACCAACCACCACAAACAGACTCTAACCAACCACTAAACAGCCACTATCCAACCACTAACCAACCACTACAAACAGACACTAACCAACCACCACAAACAGACTCTAACCAACCACTAAACATCCACTATCCAACCACTAACCAACCACTACAAACAGACACTAACCAACCACTAACCAACCACCACAAACAGACTCTAACCAACCACTAAACATCCACTATCCAACCACTAACCAACCACCACAAACAGACACTAACCAACCACTAAACATCCACTATCCAACCACTAACCAACCACCACAAACAGACACTAAACATCCACTAACCAACCACCACAGACACACTAACCAACCACTAAACATCCACTAACCATCCACTATCCAACCACTAACAAACCACTAGTAAACCATTAGCAAACCACTATCCAATCATAACCAACCACTAACCAACCACTACAAACAGACACTAACCAACCACTAACCAACCACTATCCAACCACTAACCAACCACCACAAACAGACACTAACCAACCACTATCCAACCACTATCCAACCACTAACCAACCACCACAAACAGACACTAACCAACCACTATCCAACCACTAACCAACCACCACAAACAGACACTAACCAACCACCACAAACAGACTCTAACCAACCACTAAACATCCACTATCCAACCACTAACCAACCACCCCAAACAGACACTAACCAACCACCACAAACAGACACTAACCAACCACTAACCAACCACCACAAACAGACTCTAACCAACCACTAAACATCCACTATCCAACCACTAACCAACCACCACAAACAGACACTAAACATCCACTAACCAACCACCACAGACACACTAACCAACCACTAAACATCCACTCACCATCCACTATCCAACCACTAACAAACCACTAGTAAACCATTAGCAAACCACTATCCAATCATAACCAACCACTAACCAACCACTATCCAACCTTTCTCTTTCTCTCTCTCTTTCCCTCTCTTTTTCTCTCAGCGATGCTGTAGTTATTCTGTGCAGCTCCTCTCTGGGCCAGTAGGAATCCCCGGAACCATCAATCCCATACCTTGACAACTCCATCACCACAGTGATAAGCCCAAACACAGCAAGGACACAAAACACTGGGGCGTGGGATGATAGAAAGGGGGAAGAAGGGAGAATAGGGAGAGAGGATGTGGAGGGAAGGAGGGAGAATAGGGAGAGATTAGGTGGAGGGAAGGAGGGAGAATAGGGAGAGGAAGGGGAGGGAAGGAGGGAGAATAGGGAGAGAGGAGGTGGAGGGAAGGAGGGAGAATAGGGAGAGAGGAGCAAGAGGGAAGGAGGGAGAATATGGAGAGGAAGGGGAGGGAAGGAGGGAGAATAAGGAGAGAGGAGGTGGAGGGAAGGAGGGAGAATAGGGAGAGAGGAGCAGGAGGGAAGGAGGGAGAATAGGGAGAGAGGAGGTGGAGGGGAGTAGAGGGGGAGGTGGAGGGAAGGGGGGGATAGGGAGAGAGGAGCAGGAGGGAAGGAGGGAGAATAGGGAGAGAGGAGGTGGAGGGGAGTAGAGGGGGAGGTGGAGAGAAGGAGGGAGAATAGGGAGAGAGGAGGTGGAGGGGAAAGAGATAGTGAGGCAGGGGAGTAGAGGGGGGAGGGGGAATAGGGAGAGAGGAGCAGGAGGGAAGGAGGGAGAATAGGGAGAGAGGAGGTGGAGGGGAGTAGAGGGGGGAGGTGGAGGGAAGGAGGGGGAATAGGGAGAGAGGAGCAGGAGGGAAGGAGGGAGAATAGGGAGAGAGGAGGTGAGGTGGAGGTGGAGGGAAGGAGGGAGAATAGGGAGAGAAGAGGTGGAGGGGAAAGAGATGGTGAGGCAGGGGAGTAGAGGGGGGAGGTGGAAGGAAGGAGGGCGAATAGGGAGAGAGGAGGTGGAGGGGAAAGAGATGGTGAGGCAGGGGAGTAGAGGGGGAGGTGGAGGGAGAGAGGAGTAGGAGGGGAAAGAGAGATGGTGAGGCAGGGGAGTAGAGGGGGTGGGGGGGAAGGAGGGAGAATAGGGAGAGAGGAGCAGGAGGGAAGGAGGAAGAATAGGGAGAGAGGAGTAGGAGGGGAAGAGAGATGGTGAGGCAGGGGAGTAGAGGGGGGGTGGAGGGGAAAGAGAGATGGTGAGGCAGGGGAGTAGAGGGGGGAGGTGGAGGGGAAAGAGAGATGGTGAGGCAGGGGAGTAGAGGGGGAGTTGGAGGGGAAAGAGAGATGGTGAGGCAGGGGAGTAGAGGGGGAGGTGGAGGGGAAAGAGAGATGGTGAGGCAGGGGAGTAGAGGGGGAGGTGGAGGGGAAAGCGAGATGGTGAGGCAGGGGAGTAGAGGGGGAGGTGGAGGGGAAGAGAGATGGTGAGGCAGGGGAGTAGAGGGGGGAGGTGGAGGGGAAAGAGAGATGGTGAGGCAGGGGAGTAGAGGGGGAGGTGGGGGGAAGGAGGGAGAATAGGGAGAGAGGAGGTGGAGGGGAAAGAGATGGGAAGGAAGGAGGGAGAATAGGGAGAGAGGAGGTGGAGGGGAAAGAGATGGTGAGGCAGGGGAGTAGAGGGGGAGATGGAGGGGAAGAGAGATGGTGAGGCAGGGGAGTAGAGGGGGGAGGTGGAGGGGAAAGAGAGATGGTGAGGCAGGGGAGTAGAGGGGAGGTGGGGGGAAGGAGGAAGAATAGGGAGAGAGGAGGTGGAGGGGAAAGAGATGGTGAGGCAGGGGAATAGAGGGGGAGGTGGAGGGGGAAGAGAGATGGTGAGGCAGGGGAGTAGAGGGAGGAGGTGGAGGGGAAAGAGAGATGGTGAGGCAGGGGAGTAGAGGGGGGAGGTGGAGGGGAAAGAGAGATGGTGAGGCAGGGGAGTAGAGGGGGAGGGGAGTAGAGGGGGAAGAGAGATGGTGAGGCAGGGGAGTAGAGGGGGAGATGGAGGGGAAGAGAGATGGTGAGGCAGGGGAGTAGAGGGGGGAGGTGGAGGGGAAAGAGAGATGGTGAGGCAGGGGAGTAGAGGGGAGGTGGGGGGAAGGAGGAAGAATAGGGAGAGAGGAGGTGGAGGGGAAAGAGATGGTGAGGCAGGGGAATAGAGGGGGAGGTGGAGGGGGAAGAGAGATGGTGAGGCAGGGGAGTAGAGGGAGGAGGTGGAGGGGAAAGAGAGATGGTGAGGCAGGGGAGTAGAGGGGGGAGGTGGAGGGGAAAGAGAGATGGTGAGGCAGGGGAGTAGAGGGGGAGGGGAGTAGAGGGGGAAGAGAGATGGTGAGGCAGGGGAGTAGAGGGGGAGGGGGTAGAGGGGCAGGGGAGTAGAGGGGGAAGAGAGATGGTGAGGCAGGGGAGTAGAGGGGGAAGAGAGAGATGGTGAGGCAGGGGAGTAGAGGGGAGGGGAGTAGAGGGGGAAGAGAGATGGTGAGGCAGGGGAGTAGAGGGGAGGGGAGTAGAGGGGGAAGAGAGATGGTGAGGCAGGGGCGTAGAGGGTAGTAGAGGGGAAAGAGAGATGGTGAGGCAGGGGAGTAGAGGGGGAGGTGGAGGGGAAGAGAGATGGTGAGGCAGGGGAGTAGAGGGGGGAGGTGGAGGGGAAGAGAGATGGTGAGGCAGGGGAGTAGAGGGGGGAGCTGGAGGGGAAAGAGAGATGGTGAGGCAGGGGCGTAGAGGGGAGTAGAGGGGGAGGGGGACATACAGTTAAAGCTGCATTACTCTCCCAGCTTACGGTCTGCCTGCGCCTCTGTAGTAGGAAGTGATTTAGTGCAGAGAGAGAGAGAACCCTCATCCTTGTCCCCTCCTATTATCACCGTGTGCCCCTGCTGTTTACTAGCTTCTCCCCTGGAATACACACAGCTACTGTACTGGGGAGGTTTACTGTGGGGTACGGTGTTAGTCACATTTTTAACAGACTTTTATCAGCTCTTTCTTTCATATTATCTCTGTATACTGGCTGTATTCTTGTGTTGTGTTTATTTATCCATTTTATATTTAACCTTTATTTAACTGTGTACCTGTCTGTCTTGTGTTGTGTGCCTGTCTGTCTTGTGTTGTGTACCTGTCTGTCTTGTGATGTGCACCTGTCTGTCTTGTGTTCTGTACCTGTCTGTCTTGTGTTGTGTACTTGTCTGTCTTGTGTTGTGTACCTGTCTGTCTTGTGTTGTTCACCTGTCTGTCTTGTGTTGTGTACCTGTCTGTCTTGTGTTGTGTACCTGTCTGTCTTGTGTTGTGTACCTGTCTGTCTTGTGTTGTGTACCTGTCTGTCTTGTGTTGTGTACCTGTCTGTCTTGTGTTCTATACCTGACTGTCTTGTGTTCTATACCTGTCTGTCTTGTGTTGTATACCTGTCTGTCTTGTGTTGTGTACCTGTCTGTCTTGTGTTGTGTGCCTGTCTGTCTCGTGATGTGCACCTGTCTGTCTTGTGTTGTGTACCTGTCTGTCTTGTGTTCTATACCTGACTGTCTTGTGTTCTATACCTGTCTGTCTTGTGTTGTATACCTGTCTGTCTTGTGTTGTGTACCTGTCTGTCTTGTGTTGTGTACCTGTCTGTCTCGTGATGTGCACCTGTCTGTCTTGTGATGTGCACCTGTCTGTCTTGTGTTCTATACCTGTCTGTCTTGTGTTCTATACCTGTCTGTCTTGTGATGTGTACCTGTCTGTCTTGTGTTGTGTACCTGTCTGTCTTGTGTTATGTATCTGTCTGTCTCGTGATGTGTACCTGTCTGTGTTGT
This sequence comes from Oncorhynchus mykiss, assembly GCF_057628025.1. Classification (NCBI taxonomy): domain Eukaryota; kingdom Metazoa; phylum Chordata; class Actinopteri; order Salmoniformes; family Salmonidae; genus Oncorhynchus; species Oncorhynchus mykiss. Next base: position 12,118,051 of record NC_143050.1, read on the forward strand.
GTTGTGTACCTGTCTGTCTTGTGTTCTATTCCTGTCTGTCTTATGTTCTATACCTGTCTGTCTTGTGTTGTGTACCTGTCTGTCTTGTGTTGTGTACCTGTCTGTCTTGTGTTGTGTACCTGTCTGTCTTGTGCTGTGTTGTGCACCTGTCTGTCTCGTGATGTGCACCTGTCTGTCTTGTGATGTGCACCTGTCTGTCTTGTGTTCTGTACCTGTCTGTCTTGTGTTGTGTTGTGTACTTGTCTGTCTTGTGATGTGTACCTGTCTGTCTTGTGATATGTACCTGTCTGTCTTGTGTTCTATACCTGTCTGTCTTGTGTTCTATACCTGTCTGTCTTGTGATGTGTACCTGTCTGTCTTGTGTTGTGCACCTGTCTGTCTTGTGTTATGTACCTGTCTGTCTCGTGATGTGTACCTGTCTGTGTTGTGTTGTGTACCTGTCTGTCTTGTGTTCTATTCCTGTCTGTCTTGTGTTCTATACCTGTCTGTCTTGTGTTGTGTACCTGTCTGTCTTGTGTTGTGTACCTTTCTGTCTTGTGTTGTGTACCTGTCTGTCTTGTGCTGTGTTGTGCACCTGTCTGTCTTGTGTTGTGTACCTGTCTGTCTTGTGTTGTGTACATGTCTGTCTTGTGTTGTGTTGTGTACCGGTCTGTCTTGTGCTGTGCACCTGTCTGTCTTGTGTTGTGTACCTGTCTGTCTTGTGTTGTGTAACTGTCTGTCTTGTGTTGTGTGCCTGTCTGTCTTGTGTTGTGTACATGTCTGTCTTGTGTTGTGTTGTGTACCTGTCTGTCTTGTGTTGTTCACCTGTCTGTCTTGTGTTGTGTACCTGTCTGTCTTGTGTTGTGTACCTGTCTGTCTTGTGTTGTGTACCTGTCTGTCTTGTGTTGTGTACCTGTCTGTCTTGTGTTGTGTACCTGTCTGTCTTGTGTTCTATACCTGACTGTCTTGTGTTCTATACCTGTCTGTCTTGTGTTGTATACCTGTCTGTCTTGTGTTGTGTACCTGTCTGTCTTGTGTTGTGTACCTGTCTGTCTCGTGATGTGCACCTGTCTGTCTTGTGATGTGTACCTGTCTGTCTTGTGGTCTATACCTGTCTGTCTTGTGTTCTATACCTGTCTGTCTTGTGTTCTATTCCTGTCTGTCTTGTGTTCTATACCTGTCTGTCTTGTGTTGTGTACCTGTCTGTCTTGTGTTGTGTACCTGTCTGTCTTGTGCTGTGTTGTGCACCTGTCTGTCTTGTGTTGTGTACCTGTCTGTCTTGTGTTGTGTACATGTCTGTCTTGTGTTGTGTTGTGTACCTGTCTGTCTTGTGCTGTGCACCTGTCTGTCTTGTGTTGTGTACCTGTCTGTCTTGTGTTGTGTAACTGTCTGTCTTGTGTTGTGTGCCTGTCTGTCTTGTGTTGTGTACATGTCTGTCTTGTGTTGTGTTGTGTACCTGTCTGTCTTGTGTTGTTCACCTGTCTGTCTTGTGTTCTATACCTGTCTGTCTTGTGCTGTGCACCTGTCTGTCTTGTGTTGTGTACCTGTCTGTCTTGTGTTGTGTAACTGTCTGTCTTGTGTTGTGTGCCTGTCTGTCTTGTGTTGTGTACCTGTCTGTCTTGTGTTGTATACTGGGACAACATGCTGCAAAATACACGTATTGGTCTACATGCTACAGTGTCTTGCATGTGTCTTTTAACCTCCTAGACAGAAGACATTATTGCATTTTAGGTAAGGTTAGTATAGTGAAAGTCAAGGTCCTCTCCTCCCCCTGCCCATCTTCCGTTACACCTGTCACTTCTCCATCTCTCTCCCACTCTATTTCCCTCTTTCCTCTCTTCCATCACTCCACACCCCCTTCAGTCCCCAACCCTCCTCTCACCTCGGTTTCATTCCTCTTTCCCCTCTCCTCTCCCCCTCATCTGTTTCTCTCCTCTCCCTATCTCTCCTCCTCTCACCTGTTTCTCTCTTCTCCCCATCTCTCCTCCTCTCACCTGTTTCTCTCTTCTCCCCATCTCTCCTCCTCTCACCTGTTTCTCTCCTCTCCCCATCTCTCCTCCTCTCACCTGTTTCTCTCCTCTCCCCATCACTCCTCCTCTCACCTGTTTCTCTCCTCTCCCCATCTCTCCTCCTCTCACCTGTTTCTCTCGTCTCCCCATCTCTCCTCCTCTCACCTGTTTCTCTCCTCTCCCCATTTCTCCTCCTCTCACCTCTGTTTCTCTCCTCTCCCCATCTCTCCTCTCTCCTGTTTCTCTCCTCTCCCCCTCTCTCCTCTCTGCCTTTCTCCTCACTCCCCATCCCTCCTCTCACGTCTCTCGCCCTCTACCATCTCCCCCCTACCCCTCTCTATTCGTCTGATCCTCAGTGGTTTCATTAACTCTAATTTCATGTTATTTAATTTAGACTCGGGACGGCTCTGCAGGGATTCCAGGGTCTGAGTGTGTGTGTGTATATGCGCTTGCATGCGTGTGAGAGCGCGTGTGTTCATTTGTCTGTGAATACGAACGTTTTCATTTCCACAGTTTGTTTGTCTTCCCTCTCTATCTCACATAAACAAACAAACTAAAGACTGAGCCAAGATAATTATCTCTTATTTACAGTGCCTGCTAAAGGAGGGAGAGGAGAAGAAGGAACAGAAGGATGGCGGAACACTATTATAATGCTAATAATAATGAGGGGAAGAGGAGGAGGAGGATCAGGGAGGGTCAGAGAAAGAGAGAGGGGGAGGGTCAGGGAAAGAGAGAGGAGAAGGGTCAGGGAGAGAGAGAGGAGAAGGGTGAGGGAAAGAGAGAGGAGAAGGGTCAGGGAAAGAGAGAGGAGAAGGGTCAGAGAAAGAGAGAGGAGAAGGGTCAGGGAAAGAGAGAGGAGAAGGGAAAGAGAGATGAGAAGGGTCAGAGGAGAGAAGGGTCTCTCTTTCTCTGACCCTTCTCCTCTCTCTCTCCCTGACCATTCTCCCCTCTCTTTCCATGACCCTCCACCTCTCTCTTTCTCTGACCCTTCTCCTCTCTCTTTCCCTGACCCTCCTCCTCCCTCTTTGTCTGACCCTCCACCTCCCTCTTTCCCTGACCCTCCACCTCTCTCTTTCCCTGACCCTCCACCTCTCTCTTTCCCTGACCCTCCACCTCTCTCTTTCCCTGACCCTCCACCTCTCTCTTGCCCTGACCCTCCACCTCTCTCTTTCCCTGACCCTCCTCCTCCCTCTTTCCCTGACCCTCCTCCTCTCTCTTTCCCTGACCCTCCTCCTCTCTATTTCCCTGACCCTCCTCCTCTTTCTTGCCCTGATCATCCTCCTCCCTCTTTCCATGACCCTCCTCCTGTATCTATAAAGCCACGTATTGTTTGACTGTGAATAAAACCAAAAATAACGTATTTTTTGCCTATAAAAATCTGCCAATGGTATACAAAGTTTGCCAATGGTATAAATACCTGATAGAACTGCAACTGAGATATGTTCTGAATCTACACAGAGCGCAGTCTCTGAAAAGTAGCTATTCTACGAAAAATCCCCCCAAAATAAACATATTTTGAATCCAGGTTTTCCTGGAGATATAATATTCCGTTATACATATCCTCAGAGGGTGGAGGGGGACCTGTATCAGTGATCGGAGATGAAGCACCTTATGTACTTGCCTATGGTTATAACGGGTTATAACTGGTTATACTGGTTATAATTAGATCAAATCAAAATGACCTTAGATATATGCTTAGATGCATTTTAAATAGCTCATAAAAGTCTGTCAGAGGTATAAGTAATGTATGTAACTGTAATACAGAAGCTAGCTACCCAGTGAATATACACGTGGTGCTGTATTGGTGTTTACCCAGCAAACAAAAATTGTTTCTGTGAAAGTTCCCAGAACATTCGTTAGATAGCAGAAAAAGTCTTCATAACACAAAAACTGTGAAAAGTCTTGTGGAAACATGGTGGGGACATCACAAGAGATATGTTCCCCAAACAACATTGTTAAAATGGCGCTGGGAAAAAATGGCAGCAGTTTTACGGGCGCCCAACCAATTGTGTTATTATGTGGGGGTTTTTGCGTTATTTGTAACTTATTTTGTACATAATGTTTCTGCAACCGTTATTTTACGACAGAAAAGAGCTTCTGGATATCAGGACAGAGATCACTCACCTCGGATTAGACAAAGAGCTTCTAGATATCAGGACAGCGATCACTCACCTCGGATTAGACAAAGAGCTTCTGGATATCAGGACAGTGATCACTCACCTCGGATTAGACAAAGAGCTTCTGGATATCAGGACAGCGATCACTCACCTCGGATTAGACAAAGAGCTTCTGGATATCAGGACAGCGATCACTCACCTCGGATTAGACAAAGAGCTTCTAGATATCAGGACAGCGGTCACTCACCTCGGATTAGACAAAGACTTTCAACAACAAGCAAGACTCACATGATATTCTCCAAACACCCGGCAGGGTCGAGTTCCCAGTTATTCGCAAGAGGAAGTGACGCAGGTACAGAGGACACAGAGTGGGATGCCTTGTCCGGACCCGCAGAAGACAACTAGGAAAGCTGCCGTTACCGTCAATATTACTCGCCAACGTGCAAACATTGGTCAAAAAACTAGATGAGGTACGATCACGAATATCCTACCAACGGGACATCAAAAACTGTAATATCCTATGTTTCACGGAATCGTGGTTGAATGATGACATGGATATTCAGCTAGAGGGATATACGCTGCACCGGCAAGATAGAACAGCACACTCCGGTATGACGAGGGGGGGGGGGGGGGGGGGGGGGTCTGTGCATTTTTGTAAACAACAGCTGGTGCACGAAATCTAAGGAAGTCTCTAGAATTTGCTCGCCTTTAGTAGAGTATATTGTGATAAAATGCAGGCCACACTACTTGCCTAGAGAGTTCTCAGCTATACTTTCCGTGGCTGTTTATTTACCACCACAGACAGATGCTGTGTCACACCCTGACCATAGTTTGCTTTGTATGTTTCTACGTTTTGTGTGGTCAGGGTGTGATCTGAGTGGGCATTCTATGTTGGATGTCTTGTTTGTCTGTTTCTGTGTTTGGGCCTGATATGGTTCTCAATCAGAGGCAGGTGTTAGTCATTGTCTCTGATTGGGAGCCATATTTAGGTAGCCTGTTTTGTGTTGGGTTTTGTGGGTGGTTGTCTCCTGTGTCAGTGTTTGTACCACACGGGACTGTTTTGTGTTGGGTTTTGTGGGTGGTTGTCTCCTGTGTCAGTGTTTGTACCACACGGGACTGTTTCGGGTTTTCACGGTTCTTGTTTTGTAGTTTATTCATGTATAGTTTCATTATTAAAGAACCATGAATTATAACCACGCTGCATTTTGGTCCACCTCTCCTTCCCAGGAAGAATCCCGTTACATGCTGGCACTAAGACCACACTCAGTCAGCTGTATAAGGAAATAAGCAAACAGGAAACCACTCACCCAGAGGCGGCGCTCCTAGTGGCCAGAGACTTTAATGCAGGGAACCTTAAATCAGTTCTACCAAATCTCTATCAACATGTTAAATGTGCAACCAGAGGGAAAGAAATTCTAGATCACCTGTATTCCACACACAGACGCATACAAAGCTCACCCTCACCCTACATTTGGTAAATACGACCACAAATCTATCCTCCCGATTCCTGCTTACAAGCAAAAATTAAAGAAGGAAGCACCAGTGACTCGGTATATAAAAATGTGGTCAGATGATGCAGATGCACTACAGGACTGTTTTGCCATCCCAGACTGGAACATGTTCCGGGATTCTTTCGATGACATTGAGGAGTCACTGGCTTTATCAATAAGTGCATCGAGGATGTTGTCCCCACAGTGACTGTACGTACATACCCCAACCAGAAGGATTACAGGCAACATTCGCACTGAGCTAAAGGGTAGAGCTGCCGCTTTCAAGGTGCGGGACTCTAACCCTGAAGCTTATAAGAAATCCCACTATGCCCTGCGACGAACCATCAAACAGGCAAAGCTTCAGTACAGGGCTGAGATTGAATCATACTACACCGTCTCCGACGCTCGTCGGATGTGGCAGGGCTTGCAAACCATTACAGACTACAATGGGAAGCACAGCAGCGAGCTTCCCATTGACACGAGCCTACCAGATGAGCTTAATAACTTCTATGCTTGCTTCGAGGCAAGACACACTGAGGCATGCATGAGAGCATCAGCTGTTCTCGACGACTGTGTGATCACGCTCTCCGTAGCCGACGTGAGTAAGACCTTTAAACAGGTCAACATACACAAGGCTGCGGGGCCAGACGATTTACCAGGACGTGTGCTCCAGGCATGTCCTGACCAACTGGCAGATGTCTTCACTGACATTTTCAACATGTCCCTGATTGAGTCTGTAATACCAACATGTTTCAAGCAGACCACCATAGTCCCTGTGCCCAAGAACACAAAGGCAACCTGCCTAAATGACTACAGACCCGTAGCACTCACGTCCGTAGCCATGAAGTGCTTTGAAAGGCTGGTCATGGATCACATCAACACCATTATCCCAGAAACCCTAGACTCACTCCAATTTGCATACTGCCCAAACAGATCCACAGATGATGCACTCCATACTGCCCTTTCCCACCTGGACAAAAGGAACACCTATATGAGAATGCTATTCATTGACTACAGCTCAGCAGTCAACATCATAGTACCCTCAAAGCTCATCACTAAGCTCTGGACCCTGGGACTAAACGCCTCCCTCTGCAACTGGATCCTGGACTTCCTGATGGGCCACCCCCAGGTGGTAAGGGTAGGTAGCAACACGTCCGTCTACACCTGTTGTATTTGGCGCACGTGACAAATAGACTTTGATTAGATTTGAATTGAGAAACAGAACTGTGGGATGGGTGTAGGGCGACACTAAGTCAGTTGGAGCTAACGAGCATTTAACCTTTAAATAGTTGTTAGGGTTTATAACAGGGGACGTTTAGACTAATAGCTCCCATTTAATTTCCTTCAACTTTTAACGGAATAACATTTCGCTAAAGCAGTGAAATAAACAGATAGTGAAACTGGATCGATAGGCCCACGCCGACTCATTACTCTGGACTCCAGAGCCTCTATTCTCTGGGCATTCATACAACTCAACCCAGGCACGTGCTCCGAATGCTATGATCCGTCACGCTAGAGAGAGACTCGACTCGCAGCGTCTGCTGCTGCCTGACACACTCTCTATATTTCATCTTATCGATTTCTCTCCTTTTTTTTATTTGTGCCACGACTCTCTTGTTACGAGTTGTATTGACTGGACTCCGTGGCCAGAATCAGATATGTTTCTGAATGGTGCTCTGCCAGTGCTCACCTGAACACACACAGTGGTGGCAGATTGACAGAGAGAGTTTTTGAGTTCTATCGACTGTACACAGCATTCCTCAAGCGTGAGAGAAGGGCTGTTAAAAGTGAACTCTATTTTAGTATTCCCTCCTCCTCTCTGTAGGAGGACAAGGGATTCGTTTCTTTTTGATATGCTGGGTCGATTGGATTTTTGTGAAATGCATGTCACGTTTCTGAATCGGTATGATTACAAATCATTTACGGTTTCTCCGCCGCCAATAATTACAGTGCCAGAAGGAATCTATTATGTGACATCTGGAAGCATATTGTAAGGGGGGTCTATAGGCTACTGCATAAATACTGCAATGTAGTTCTGTAGTTCCCCTAGCAGACTAATTGAATACCGCTCAAGGACACAGCCCTGGGATGGGATTCCAACTCTTGTTTAATAAGCTGTGGTTGCTGATGGATGGAGAGATGCTTCTAGTCTTCAGAGAGAGAGAGACGTGAGAGGGATGAGAGAGAAACTGTTTTCAACAAGGTACAAATGTGGCTTTACGTACAAATGCAACTCATTTACCCACCTCAGCACAGTCCAAAAGTTTTAAATCAAGGGCCTGATTACCTGCATGTCCACCAATGGTATTTACATGTTGAAATGTCCTTGTCATCTTTCTTACACAGGGGAAAACCCTGTAGGAGCCTTAAGACACAGATCAGTGAGCACCGCAGCAATATACGGACAGGCGAGACAAAACACCCGGTTGCTGTTCCTTTTGTACAAGCTGGACATCCTATTAGTTCTCTGAGATACATTGGAATAGAAATGGTCAAGATGTCACTCAGGGGAGGGGACGTTTGAGAGGAGACATCTTCAAAGGGATTCTTTCTGCATCCACAGTCTCAACACACTGTCTCCTCTTGGCCTTAACAAGGAGTTTGACTTGAAACCATTTTTACAGTTTCAATATGTCTAAATTGTGTTTTTAAAATATATATATTTTTATCCTAATTGAATATTGTATGTATATTACTGTAAATATTGATCACATTCCCTGTGTATGGTCATATATTTGGATACATTGGAATGTTAATATTGTGAAATTACGTTATAAAAAAAATGTTTACCTCCTCTTTCAGGAAGTGATGTCACTGAGTACTGCACCCATATATATAGGACCTTCCACCCCCCACCTGGGATATGGATGCCTGAGGGTCGAAACATTGTTATAAATATCACCTGGGAGCATGAGCAGCAGTGTGGGCCATTTTCCTTTCTGTTTTCCAGAGAGAGAGAGAGACATGAGGGAGGGAGAGAGGGACATCAATCAATCAAATGTATTTATAAAGCCCTTTTTACATCAGCCGATGTCACAAAGTGCTGTATAGAAACCCAGCCTAAAGCCCCAAACAGCAAGAAATGCAGATGTACATAGAAGCGCGGTGGCTAGGAAAGGTGCGATAGAGAGAGATAGTCGAAAACAGCAGGCCTGGGACAAGGTAGCACATCTGCTGAACAGGTCAGGGTTCCAAAGCCGCAGGCAGAACAGTTGAAACACAAACTATTGCAGCATAAATACTGGAAGCTGACACAGGAGGGGTCGGGAGACACTGTGGCCCCGTCCGACTATACCCCCTGACAGGGCCAACCAGGCAGGATATAACCCCACCCACTTTGGCAAAACGCAGCCCCTATACCAATAGAGGGATATCTTCAACCACCAAGTTGGGGCGGCAGTTAGTAACCGGAAGGTTGCAAGTTCAAACCCCCGAGCTGACAAGGTACAAATCTGTCCTTCTGCCCCTGAACAGGCAGTTAACCCACTGTTCCTAGGCTGTCATTGAAAATAAGAATTTGTTCTTAACTGACTTGCCTAGTTAAATAAAGTTAAAATAAAATAAATAAATCAATAAAAAGTTACTACCCTGAGACAAGTCAGAGTATAGCCCACGAAGATCTCCCTCACGGCATAAAGCCGAGGGGGGCGCCAACCCGGACAGGAAGATCACGTCAGAGACTCAACCAACTCAAGTGACGCACCCCTCCTAGGGACGGCATGGAAGAGCACCAGTAAGCCAGTGACTCAGCCCCCGTAATAGGGTCAGAGGCAGAGAATCCCAGTGGAGAGAGGGGAACCGGCCAGGCAAATACAGCAAGGTTGGTTCATCACTCCAGTGCCTTTCCGTTCACCTTCACACCCCTGGGCCACTCAATCATAGGACCAACTGAAGAGACGAGTCTTTAATAAAGACTTAAAGGTTGAGACCGAGTCTACGTCTAGACCATTCCATAAAAATTGAGCTCTATAGGAGAAAGCCCTGCCTCCAGCTGTTTGCTAAGAAATTCTAGGGACAATAAGGAGGTACAGTGGGGCAAAAAAAAGTATTTAGTCAGCCACCAATTGTGCAAGTTCTCACACTTAAAAATATGAGAGAGGCCTGTAATTTTCATCATAGGTACGTACACTTCAACTATGACAGACAAAATTAGAAAAAAATCCAGAAAATCACATTGTAGTATTTTTAATGAATTTATTTGCAAATTATGGTGGAAAATAAGTATTTGGTCAATAACAAACGTTTATCTCAATACTTTGTTATATACCCTTTGTTGGCAATGACAAAGGTCAAACGTTTTCTGTAAGTCTTCACGAGGTTTTCACACACTGTTGCTGGTATTTTGGCCCATTCCTCCATGCAGATCTCCTCTAGAGCAGTGATGTTTTGGGGCTGTTGCTGGGCAACACGGACTTTCAACTCCCTCCAAAGATTTTCTATGGGGTTGAGATCTGGAGACTGGCTAGGCCACTCCAGGACCTTGAAATGCTTCTTACGAAGCCACTCCTTCGTTGCCCGGGCGGTGTGTTTGGGATCATTGTCATGCTGAAAGACCCAGCCACGTTTCATCTTCAATGCCCTTGCTGATGGAAGGAGGTTTTCACTCAAAATCTCACAATACATGGCCCCATTCATTCTTTCCTTTACACGGATCAGTCGGCCTGGTCCCTTTGCAGAAAAACAGCCCCAAAGCATGATGTTTCCACCCCCATGCTTCACAGTAGGTATGGTGTTCTTTGGATGCAACTCAGCATTCTTTGTCCTCCAAACACGACGAGTTGAGTTTTTATCAAAAAGTTATATTTTGGTTTCATCTGACCATATGACATTCTCCCAATCTTCTTCTGGATCTTCCAAATGCTCTCTAGCAAACTTCAGACGGGCCTGGACATGTACTGGCTTAAGCAGGGGGACATGTCTGGCACTGCAGGATTTGAGTCCCTGGCGGCATAGTGTGTTACTGATGGTAGGCTTTGTTACTTTGGTCCCAGCTCTCTGCAGGTCATATACTAGGTCCCCCCGTGTGGTTCTGGGATTTTTAGTCACCGTTCTTGTGATAATTTTGACCCCACGGTGTGAGATCTTGCGTGGAGCCCCAGATCGAGGGAGATTATCAGTGGTCTTGTATGTCTTCCATTTCCTAATAATTGCTCCCACAGTTGATTTCTTCAATCCAAGCTGCTTACCTATTGCAGATTCAGTCTTCCCAGCCTGGTGCAGGTCTACAATTTTGTTTCTGGTGTCCTTTGACAGCTCTTTGGTCTTGGCCATAGTGGAGTTTGGAGTGAGACTGTTTGAGGTTGTGGACAGGTGTCTGGATTTTGTTTCTCATTTTGTCTGTCATAGTTGAAGTGTACCTATGATGAAAATGACAGACATCTCTCATCTTTTTAAGTGGTAGAACTTGCACAATTGGTGGCTGACTAAATACTTTTTTGCCCCACTGTATGTATGGCAGGACCAAATCGTAAAGATAGGTAGGAGCAAGCCCAGGTAATGCTTTGTAGGTTAGCAGTAAAAACTTTAAAATCGGCCCTTGTCTTAACAGGAAGCCAGTGTAGGGAGGCTAGCACTGGAGTAATATGATCAAATCTTTGGGTCTCGTCAAGATTGTAGCAGCCGTGTTTAGCACTAACTGAAATGTATTCAGTGTTTAATCCGGGTAGCCGGAAAGTAGAGCATTGCAGTAGTCTAACCTAGAAGTGACAAAAGCATTTATTAATTGTTCTGAATAGTTTTTGGACAGAAAGTTTCTGATTTTTGCAATGTTACGTAGATGGAAAAAAGCTGTCCTTGAAACAGTCTTGATATGTTCGCCAAAAGAGAGATCAGGGTCCCGAGTAACGCTGAAGTCCTTCACAGTTTTTATGAGACGACAGTACAACCATCAACATTTCAGATCAAAGAAGATATCTTTGTTTCTTTGGACCTAGAACTAGCATCTCTGTTTTATCCGAGTTTAAAAGTAAAACATTTGCCGCCATCCACTTCCTTATATCTGAAACACAGGCTTCCAGGGAGGGCAATTTTGGGGCTTCACCATGTTTCATCGAAATGTACAGCTGTGTATCGTCCACATAGCAGTGAAAGTTAACATTATGTTTCCAAATGACATCACCAAGAGGTAAAATATATAGTTAAAACAATAGTGGTCCTAAAACGGGAACCTTGAGTAACACCGAAATTTACAGTTGATTTGTCAGAGGACAAACCATCCACAGAGACAAACTTATATCTTTCCGACAGATAAGATCTAAACCAGGCCAGAACTTGTCCGTGTCGACCAATTTGGGTTTCCAATCTCTCCAAAAGAATGTGGTGATCGATGGTATCAAAAGCAGTACTGAGGTCTAGTAGCACCAGGACAGATGCAGAGCCTCAGTCTGACGTCATTAAAAGGTAATTTACCACCTTCACGAGTGCAGTCTCAGTGCTATGTTGGGTCTAAAACCAGACTGAAGCATTTCCTATACATTTGTCTTGCAACTGCTTTTTCAAAAATGTTTGAAAGGAATGGGAGATTTGATATAGGCCGATAGTTTTTTATATTTTCTGGGTCAAGGTTTGGCTTTTTCAAGAGAGGCTTTATTACTGCCACTTTTAGTGAGTTTGGTACACATCCGGTGGATAGAGAGCCGTTTATTATGTTCAACATAGGAGGGCCAAGCACAGGAAGCATCTCTTTCAGTAGTTTAGTTGGAATATGGTCCAGTATGCAGTTTGAAAGTTTAGAGGCCATGATTATTTTCATCAATGTGTCAAGAGCTATTGTATTTTTAAAAAAATGGAGTGTCTCGCTTCATTCCAGGTCCTGGCAGTGTTGTGCAGACTCAGGACAACTGAGCTTTGGAGAAATATGCAGATTTAAAGAGGAGTCTGTAATTTGCTTTCTAATTGGAACGATGTGCCCTGAGAGTGGGGAAGCAAGTTCAGTGAGTGAGTGTATTACAGTTTTTTCCAACTGCTTACACACAAAATCTTTTTATGTCACACGATTTTTGAAACCTCTCACTCATAGTGCTAAACTGCACACCAAATATCCAAAACCATAAGCTATTTCTCAGCCTTTGACTCAGTTTTCAATTACATAAAACACTTTTTTCAAAACACTAGACACAATTCTCTACCTAAAACACAAAAATCTAACAGGAAGTGACTTGCTTTCCTTTTCCAAACACAACCAATCAAAATGCTACACTTATTCACCAGGTCACACACACACTCCTCACATGTGCAAACACTAATAGCTTAACTGATCACTAACCAATCACTGCTTTACTGTAGTATAGGCCTATAAATAGGTCAAAGGTCAGATTACCTGTTTTGAACAATGGATGCCAACAATGGACAGAGAGCAAAAGGAGTAGGAGGAAGAAGAGGATGAGGGCAAAGAAGAGAAGGAAGGAGAGCCATCTCTGATGAGATTAGGGCAACACTTGTTGATCATGTGATCAACCACAGTTTGACCATGAGAGAGGCTGGACTGAGAGTCGATTTACAGTGGCGTCCATAATTCAAACCTTCAGAAATGAGAACAGGTATGCAACTATCTAATGACTATTTTAGCATTACAGTAATGTACTGTAAAATACGTATGACTGCATAGTATTGCATAAACAAACTCTAAGCCATCCATTTACTGCACTGCATTGAATGAATGAGGTTGGTTATCATGCTTTACTACATTTTATTGTACATTGTTTACAGTTCCTATGCTGAACACATACTGTGTTTGAATTCTGTACAGAGTGGAAAGGCAAAGACATCATGGAGGACGAGGACGCTTGTTTACAGATGTACAAGAGACTGCAATTATAAATATGGTTTTGGCCAACAATGCAATTAGGATTTGAGAGATAAGAAAGCATATCTTGAATAATGACACCATATTTAACAACATCAATGCTGTAAGCTTGTCGACCATACAACGCATCCTCCAACGGCACCGAGTGACGATGAAACAACTTTACAAGGTACCATTTGAGAGAAACTCTGACAGAGTCAAGAATATGCGACATGACTTTGTAGAGGTATGTATGCAACACTACTTCCAGTACTTCAGACATACCATATTGACTCATCTGTATATCCTTTTGTCTGTTACAGAGAGTATTGGAGCTGGATGCCCATGTAATTCGCCATGAATTTATTTATGTGGATGAGGTTGGCATCAACCTCACCAAAAACAGGCGCCGCGAAAGAAATGTAATAGGACAGAGGGCAATTACCAATGTCCCTGGACAGCGTGGGGGTAATATAACTATGTGTGCTGCCATCACTCAAAACGGGGTCCTCCATCACAATGCCACACTGGGTCCGTACTCACTTTTCTGGATGCAATTTACACAATGCTTGTCCCTGGTCCAGATCAGGAGCCTGCTAGATTTGTGGTTTTATGGGACAATATTAGTTTTCACCGGGCTGTTCTGGTCCAAAACGGGTTTGCCACCCATCCACAATTTGTAGTTTTGTACCTACCCCCATATTCACCTTTTCTAAATCCCATAGAGTAATTCTTCTCAGCCTGCGCTGGAAAGTGTATGATCGCCAACCCTATGTCCGCATGCCGCTTCTCCAGGCAATGGAGGACGCATGTGGGGACATAGAGGTTGCCTCTGTCCAAGGTTGGATAGCCCATGCTAGGAGATACGTTTTCTCTTGCCAAACATCGAGGGAAGTATCTTGTGATGTGGACGAAGTATTGTGGCCAGACCCAGGCCGGAGAAGAGATGAAGCGTAGCTTAGCACTGGTGACTGCCAGTTTGGTTTGGTCAGGGTGTGATTTGGGGTGGGCATTCTATGTTTCGTTTTCTATGATTTGGTGTTTATCGTTGTCTCTGATTGGGAATCAGACTTAGGTAGCCCTTTTTCCCTCCTTTCTTGGTGGGACGTTGACTTTGTTAAAAGCACATAGCCTTTGAGCTTCACGGTTTGTGTTTGTAGTGTTATTTGTTTTGTTCGTCATCATTTTGATTAATAAATGAAAATGTACGCTCACCACGCTGCACCTTGGTCCTCTCCTTTCAACAGCCGTGACATAATCGAGCAGCAGTGAAGGCGCTTTCGATACTGCACGGTACTGTCTTTCCAAACTATTCGGAAGACTTACAGTTTGGTGTAGCACCATTTCCGTTCCAATTTTCTGGAAGAGTGCTTCAGGGCTCGGGTATTTTCTGTAAACCAGGGAGCTAGTTTCTTATGACAATTGTTTTTTGTTTTTAGGGGTGTGACTGCATCAAGGGTATTACGCAAGGTTAAATTGAGTTCCTCGGTTAGGTGGTTAACTGATTGTTGTACTCTGATGTCCTTGGGTAGGTGGAGGGACTCTGGAAGGGCATCTAGGAATCTTTGGGTTGTCTGAGAATTTATAGCACGGCTTTTGATGATCCTTGGTTGGGGTCTGAGCAGATTATATGTTGCAATTGCAAACGTAATAAAATGGTGGTCCGACAGTCCAGGATTATGAAGAAAAACATTAAGATCCACAATATTTATTCCACGGAACAAAACTAGGTCCAGAGTATGACTGTTGCAATGAGTAGGTCCAGAGTATGACTGTTGCAGTGAGTAGGTCCAGAGTATGACTGTTGCAGTGAGTAGGTCCGGAGACATGTTTGACAAAACCCACTGAGTCGATGATGGCTCCGAAAGCCTATTGGACTGGGTCTGTGGACTTTTCCATGTGAATATTAAAGTCACAAAAATGTGAATATTATCTGCTATGACTACAAGATCCAATAGGAACTCAGGTATCTCAGTGAGGAACGCTGTATACGGCCCAGGAGGCCTGTAAACAGTAGCTATAAAATGGGATTGAGTAGGCTGCATAGATTTTATGACTAGAAACACAAAAGACGAAAAAGCAGTCATTTTCTTTTTTGTAAATTGAAATTTGCTATCGTAAATGTAAGCAACACCTCCTCTTCCTCTTTTGCAGGATAAGCAGGGGATATGGTCACTAGTGTAGCCAGGAGGAGAGGCCTCATTTAACACAGTAAATTCATCAGGCTTAAGCCATGTTTCAGTCAGGCCAATCGCATCAAGATTATGATCAGCGATTAGTTCATTGACTATAACTGCCTTGGAAGTGAGGGATCTAACATTAAGTAGCCCTATTTTTAGATGTGAGATATCACAATCTCTTTCAATAATGACAGGAATGGAGGTCCTTATTCCAGTGAGATTGCTAAGGCGAACACCGCCATGTAAGCTGGCAGGCTGGCTAACATCCTGCTGCCTGGCCTGCACCCTATCTCACTGTGGAGCTAGAGTTAGAGCCCTGTCTATGCTCATAGATAAGATGAGAGCATCCCTCCAGCTAGGAAGGAGTCCATCACTCCTCAGCAGGCCATGCTTGGTCCTGTTTGTGGGTGAGTCCCAGAAAGAGGGCCAATTATCTACAAATTCCATCTTTTGGGAGGGGCAGAAAACAGTTTTCAACTAGCGATTGAGTTGTGAGACTCTGCTGTAGAGTTCATGACTTCCCTTAACTGGGAGGGGGCCAGAGACAATTACTCAATGCCGACACATCTTTCTAGCTGTTTACACGCTGAGGCTATATTGCTCTTGGTGACCTCTGACTGTTTCATCCTGACATTGTTGGTGCCGACGTGGATAACAAAATTCCTATACTCTCTACACTCGCCAGTTTTAGCCTTAGCCAGCACCATCTTCAGATTAGCCTTAACGTCAGTAGCCCTGCCCCCTGGTAAACAGTGTATGATCGCTGGATGATTAGACTTAAAACTTAAAAATAATCATCCAGCGATCATACACTGTTTACCAGGGGGCAGGGCTACTGACGTTAAGGCTAATCTGAAGATGGTACTGGCACCAACAATGTCAGGATGAAACAGTCAGAGGTCACCAAGAGCAATATAGCCTCGGTGTGTAAACAGCTAGAAAGATGTGTCAGCATTGAGTAATTGTCTCTGGCCCTCCTCCCAGTAATGGAGTCGCCGAATTACTAGGGTTTTCAATTTGTCAGAGCTAATAGTGGGAGGCTTCGGCATCTCAGACCCCATAACGCGTGGAGGAGAGACCAGAGAAGGCTCGGCCTCTGAGCCCGACATGTTGCTTAATGGGGAGAACCGGTTGAAAGTTTCTGTCGGCTGAATAAGCGACACTGGTTGAGCATTTCCTTCCAGAAGCCATGAGAAAGTATTTCCGGCTGTGGGGACTGTGCGGGGGGATTTATACTAACGTTACTATCTGTACATACTGGTGGCACAGATGCTGTTTCATCCTCTCCTACTCTGAAATTACCCTTGCCTAACGATTGCGTCTGAAGCTGGGCTTGCAGCACGGCTGTGCTCACCATAAGGCGATCGTACAGCGGCTGCAATTAGAAGGCATCATGTTAATATTACTACTTAGCTTCGACTGTTGGAGGTCCTGTCCAGATAAAGCGTCCGGGGTAAAAAAGTTTAATGAAAAATGTTCATGCGAGGAAAAAATAAAAATCTAAAAAGGCAGGTAGCAGAGTAACGCAAGTAACAAAACGCACAGCAGCACGTAAACAAGTTGTGACGAGAGAGAGAGAGAGAGAGGGGGGGGGCAGAGAGAGAGAGAGGGAGAGAGAGAGAGTGGGGGGGGGGCAGGGAGAGAGAGAGAGAGGGGGGGGGGCAGAGAGAGAGAGAGAGAGGGAGAGAGAGATAGAGAGGGGGGCAGAGAGAGAGAGAGGGAGAGAGAGAGAAAGAGGGGGACAGAGAGAGAGAGAGTGGGGGGGGACAGGGAGAGAGAGAGAGAGAGGGGGACAAAGAGAGAGAGAGGGGGGGACAAAGAGAGAGAGAGAGGGGGGGGGACAGAGAGAGAGAGGGGGGACAGAGAGAGAGAGGGGGGGGGGGACAGAGAGAGAGAGAGAGAGGGGGGGACAGAGAGAGAGAGAGAGGGGGGGACAGAGAGAGAGAGAGAGGGGGGGACAGAGAGAGAGAGAGAGAGAGAGAGGGGGGGGGGGGGCAGAGAGAGAGAGAGAGAGAGGGGGACAGAGAGAGAGAGGGGGGGGAGTCTGTGTGTGTGTATGTGTGTGTGTGTGCATACGTGCATGACTTGCATAGTGTGGTCCAGTCCCCGAAATAACTTATAAACACTATGCAAAAGGTTTTATTGTCTTCTCAGGAATTCAACACTCTTTTTTTGTTCCTGATTTTTCTCTCCCCGTGCGCTATGGGTCCATGGCTTCTTTGTCTCCCTTGCTCTCTCTGACCATGCTTCATATTATGTGGGCGGCAGGGTAGCCTAGTGGTTAGAGCGTTGGACTAGTAACCGGAAGGTTGCAAGTTCAAATCCCCGAGCTGACGAGGTACAAATCTGTCCTTCTGACCATGAACAAGGCAAGGCACTGTTCCTAGACCTTCATTGAAAATAAGAATTTGTTCTTAACTGACTTGCCTAGTTAAATGAAGGTTAAAAAAATATATATATTGTAATTCTTGTTGGTGATTTGTAACTTACGCTTCCATTCATTTTACATTTGTATTTAGAATTCCATTCTCAGACATGTCTTGATTGTCTATTGCTGTCACGATAGTCTCTTGCTATTTATCTTATTGAGTCAGATAATTCAGTTAATGGGCTAATTGCTCAGTCCTATGATGAGTTGCATTTAAATTTCAGTTGGTCAGTTGCGGTCAGTGCCGTTTAAGATGAGGGAGGACGCTATTTATTTTTTTATGAGCATGACCTTATTTCTATTACAGCATATTGGATGACTGTCATTTATATTCCATTCCATATTCAATGTAACATTGATAGGTTTAGACTATTACATGATACTATTGATGAGACTATATATACTATACATGAGACTATTACATGATACATGATAATTTTTCATGTACCCATCGCGAGGTTGCTACATCCTAGCCTATGAATGAAACACAGGTGCACAGGTTGAGAGAAATGTAAATAATCAAGGTGACAGACATTACACATTCAATACCGCTTTGCACACTCTTGCCTGCATCCAGCTGATCTAGTCCAATAGTTGCAAACGAGAGTTTCCATTGGACAAATCCAGGTATGTTTATCCCCGTTTCAATCCGTTTGCTTTTTTTAAAACATTTTTCAACAGAATCGGCGGAATGAACACAGTACCAGTCAAAAGTTTGGACACACCCACTCATTCAAGGGTTTTTCTTTAGTGTTACTATTTTCTACATTGTATAATAATAGTGAAGACATAACAACTATTAAATGACACATATGGAATCATGTAGTAACCAAAAAAGTGTTAAACAAATCAAAATATATTTTATATTTGAGATTCTTGATGACAGCTTTGCACACTTTTGGCATTCTCTCAACCAGCTTCATGAGATAGTCACCTGGAAGGCATTTTAATTAATAGGTGTGCCTTGTTAAAAGTTAATTTGTGGAATTTATTTTGTTCTCAAAGCTTTAGAGCCAATCAGATGTGTCGTGACAAGGTAGGGGTGGTATATAGAAGATAGCCCTATTTGGTAAATGACCTAGTCCATATTATGGCAGGAACAGCTGAAATAAGCAAAGAGAAATGACAGTCCATCATTACTTTAAGACATGAAGGTCAGTCAATACGGAAAATTTCAAGAATTTTGAAAGTTTCTTCAAGTGCATTTGCAAAAACAATCAAGAGCTATGATGAAACTGGCTCTCATGGGGACCGCCACAGGAAAGAAAGACCCAGAGTAACCTCTGCTGCAGAGGATAAGTTCATTAGAGTTAACTGCACCTCAGATTGCAGCCCAAATAAATGCTTCACAGAGTTCAAGTAACAGACACATCTCAACATCAACTGTTCAGAGGAGACTGCGTGAATCAGACCTTGAACACGTACATGGTGTGGGGGTGCTTTGCTGGTGACACTGTGCGTGATTAATTTAGAATTCAAGGCACACTTAACCAGCATGTCTACCACAGAATTCTGCAGCGATACGCCATCCCATCTGGTTTGTGCTTAGTGGGACTATCATGTGTTTTTCAACAGTACACTGACTCAAAACATACATCCAGGCGGTGTAAGAACTATTTGACCAAGGAGAGTGATGGAGTGCTGCATCAGATGACCTGGCCTCCACAATCACCCGACTTCAACCCAATTGAGATGGTTTGGGATGAGTTGGACCGCAAAGTGAAAGAAAAGCAGCCAACAAGTGCTCAGCATATTTGGGAACTCCTTCAATACTGTTGGAAAGCAATACTCATGAAGCTGGTTGAGAGAATGCCAAGAGTGTGCAAAGCTGTCATCAAGGCAAAGGGTGGCTACTTTGAAAAAAATCTAAACTATATTTTGATTTGTTTAACACTTTTTTGGTTACTACATGATTCCATATGTGTTATTCATAGTTTTGATGTCTTCCCTATTATTCTACGTAGAATATAGTAAAAATAAAGAAAAACCTTTGAATGACTGGTACTTTGTATATGGAGATTGTTTAAAAATAAGGGGTTAAATACATGTAAAATTATAACTAATGTTTCCTGATCTTTCTTATATCTCTAAGATTTAGGGCTTCAGAACAAACTTCCTTCTGATTTCCTGGGGTCTATCGGTTGTTCCATGTAGTGAATCTGTTATTCAATGCTTTTTAATGGGCTAATAGCAGTATGGCCAAAAATATAGATATTTTTTATTCTTCAAGGGGTCTTACAATTCAAAATCACGTCTCTAAATGGTCCCCCCAGGCTTAGACAGGGTTTAGACTCTTATGGGTTAATAAAATATTTGAGGACCTAAATATATTTAGTTTTAGTAGTTAGTTTTATAGTTTTATCTAAAAAGGATAACTTTAAAAAAAATGTTTCACCAATTTTTCTTCTTCTGAAATTCACTGAGGAGGATGGTCCTCCCCTTCCTCTTCTGAGGAGCCGCCACTGTGTGAGGTATATATAATATAAGTGTATATGATAATTATTACCCCACTACACCTGTGTGTGTTTGTGCTCCTCCTGGGAAGGTCTCATGTTAAATTCACACACTGCTCCATTATTCATGTGTTGTAGCAGACTAACCTTCAGGGGCAACGTGAAGTTTGACCTCTGACTCGTTTGGACACCTTGCTGTTGTTTATTTCACACAGGCAGCATTCAAGAGTGGGGAGGTGGTACTAGAATACTTGTCTTCTATAGTACTTACCCTTTAGCAGCGCAGGGTTTAGCCAGATGACAATGGGTATGTTTAGATTTTTTTTAAACATTTTTTTAAAGTAATAGTAATTGGACCACTGTAGGAGGAAGCTGTGGCACGGTAGGAGGAAGCTGTGGCACGGTAGGGAGAAGCTGTGGCACGGTAGGGAGAAGCTGTGGCACGGTAGGGAGAAGCTGTGGCACGGTAGGGAGAAGCTGTGGCACGGTAGGAGGAAGCTGTGGCACGGTAGGAGAAAGCTGTGGCACGGTAGGAGGAAGCTGTGGCACGGTAGGAAGGAGCTGTGGCACGGTAGGGAGAAGCTGTGGCACGGTAGGAAGAAGCTGTGGCACGGTAGGGAGAAGCTGTGGCACGGTAGGAGGAAGCTGTGGCACGGTAGGAAGAAGCTGTGGCACGGTAGGGAGAAGCTGTGGCACGGTAGGGAGAAGCTGTGGCACGGTAGGAGAAAGCTGTGGCACGGTAGGAGGAAGCTGTGGCACGGTAGGGAGAAGCTGTGGCACGGTAGGAGGAAGCTGTGGCACGGTAGGGATAAGCTGTGGCACGGTAGGGAGAAGCTGTGGCACGGTAGGGATAAGCTGTGGCACGGTAGGGAGAAGCTGTGGCACGGTAGGGAGAAGCTGTTGCACGGTAAGGAGAAGCTATGACACGGTAGGGAGAAGCTGTGGCACGGTAGGAGAAAGCTGTGGCACGGTAGGAGGAAGCTGTGGCACGGTAGGAAGGAGCTGTGGCACGGTAGGGAGAAGCTGTGGCACGGTAGGAAGAAGCTGTGGCACGGTAGGGAGAAGCTGTGGCACGGTAGGAGGAAGCTGTGGCACGGTAGGAAGAAGCTGTGGCACGGTAGGGAGAAGCTGTGGCACGGTAGGGAGAAGCTGTGGCACGGTAGGAGAAAGCTGTGGCACGGTAGGAGGAAGCTGTGGCACGGTAGGGAGAAGCTGTGGCACGGTAGGAGGAAGCTGTGGCACGGTAGGGATAAGCTGTGGCACGGTAGGGAGAAGCTGTGGCACGGTAGGGATAAGCTGTGGCACGGTAGGGAGAAGCTGTGACACGGTAGGGAGAAGCTGTGGCACGGTAGGGAGAAGCTGTTGCACGGTAAGGAGAAGCTATGACACGGTAGGGAGAAGCTGTGGCAGGTGGCCAAGTTTACGTCAGGTCTTGTTAATTGCAGAGATTGGACATTAAATTGAAACAGAAACTCTCTGTTTATTTCTCTCTCTCACACAGACACTGTCGATTTTGCTGAAAAACCAAAGGCCACCCTGAAACTGTGTAAATATGAATGTATTGTTTTTTATGGATGTTAGATTAATCTGGAATGGCTCCGGATGCTCTTATTATAACAGGCGAAGGTACAATGACAGCACCCTGTATTTCCCAGTGGAAGGTCAACACGTTCCGGAGTGTTGGCGGAATAATGGAGGTCAGTGGAGTGGAATGGATGATGACAATATTTATATGCTAATGAAAATGAGTTGGGATTGGATGGGTGGTGCATATATTACAGCTGGCTGGACAGACTATGAGCTGAAACCATTATTAGCCACTCTCTCTCTCTCTCGCTCTTTCTCTCTCTCCCTTTCCCTCTGTCTGCCCGCGGCTTGGCTGTACCCTTCACAGGGCTGTACTGTAGGGACACCAACAGCCTTCCCTGAATCCTTCCTCTGACCTTCCGATCTATAATAGGTCAAATCAGGGTTCAGATTACTGGCTTGTGTCCAGGGTGTTAACGAATCAGGACATTGCTCATTGACATAACTAATGAGATAGGGCAGGCCTGTAAGTGTCAGAGCAGGGGTATTCAACCCTGGCCCTGAAGTGGAGAAACGTACGCTATAGTGCTGGAGAATGTCGGGTTGTCATTCGGTGGAACGTTGGGTTGTCTCATTTGATTCTAGCCTTTGCCTCAGTATTGATTGGCTCACAGTGTATTCTGTAGGGTAACCATGGTACCCTTTGATGTACATATCAGGGTGTGTGTAACTCCCTATGGTGTCATTCATCTTGTATTTACCATGCTTGATCTCAAACCAGGCATCAGAGGATTGACCTCGGACGCTGAGAACATGGCGGATTATGGGCTTGTAGTTTTCTACTGTGTTAAGTGGCCTGCGTCAGTGATATTGTGCAACACTGACAAGGTGAATCGACAGACAGGTGAATGGTCAAAATGTCAAACGTGGAAAAGGTGAGAGGACAACTATATGTAGGCTACATATTAAAATGTGTTACAGCACATGTTGACATGTCATCACTATTGACTGAAACAGTGACATGTCATCGCTATAGACTGAGACAGTGACATGTCATCGCTATAGACTGAAACAGTGACATGGCATCGCTATAGACTGAGACAGTGACATGTCATCGCTACAGACTGAAACAGTGACATGGCATCGCTATAGACTGAAACAGTGACATGTCATCGCTATAGACTGAAACAGTGACATGGCATCGCTATAGACTGAGACAGTGACATGTCATCGCTATAGACTGAAACAGTGACATGTCATCGCTATAGACTGAAACAGTGACATGTCATCGCTATAGACTGAAACAGTGACATGTCATCGCTATAGACTGAAACAGTGACATGTCATCGCTATAGACTGAAACAGTGACATGTCATCGCTATAGACTGAAACAGTGACATGTCATCGCTATAGACTGAAACAGTGACATGTCATCGCTATAGACTGAAACAGTGACAAGTCATCGCTATAGACTGAAACAGTGACATCTCATCGCTATAGACTGAAACAGTGACATCACCTTGCCTCACCTCGTGTAGAAAGCATACCGATACAACATTTAAACAGTGACATCACCTTGCCTCACCTCGTGTAGAAAGCATACCGATACAACATTTAAACAGTGACATCACCTTGCCTCACCTCGTGTAGAAAGCATACCGATACAACATTTAAACAGTGACATCACCTTGCCTCACCTCGTGTAGAAAGCATACCGATACAACATTTAAACAGTGACATCACCTTGCCTCACCTCGTGTAGAAAGCATACCGATACAACATTTAAACAGTGACATCACCTTGCCTCACCTCGTGTAGAAAGCATACCGATACAACATTTAAACAGTGACATCACCTTGCCTCACCTCGTGTAGAAAGCATACCGATACAACATTTAAACAGTGACATCACCTTGCCTCACCTCGTGTAGAAAGCATACCGATACAACATTTAAACAGTGACATCACCTTGCCTCACCTCGTGTAGAAAGCATACCAATACAACATTTAAACAGTGGCAAGTGTTGCAGAGTGGACTACCCTGGCTGAATAAAAATAAATGAATGGAATGAAATGAACCATTTTAAGTTGAACTATAAAGCACAATGATGTACTGTATAAGCTCCCCAAAAAAGATCTCAGTTTTGTCTTAAAGTGATCACGATGGGTTTGGACTAAGACGCCAGTTTAAATTACAGTCCTCTCTACAGTAGGTGTGACGCCAGTGTAAATGACAGTCCTCTCTACAGTAGGTGTGTCTTTGGCTAGATCTCAAATGGCACCTTATTCCCATAGGGCCCTGGTCCGATGTAGTGCACTCTATAGGAAATAGGGCCCTGGTCCAACGCATTGCACTGTAGAAGGAACAGGGTGGGAATTTGGGGTGTAAACTTTGAGAGGTAATAGGTGTAATAACAGGTGTTCATGGCCCTGTAAGATTATGAACCGTCTAGCCTTGGGTAAGAGAACACTCTCTCTCTCTCTCTCTCTCTCTCTCTCTCTCTCTCTCCTCTTCTCTTCTCTTCTCTTCTCTTCTCTTCTCTCTCGTCTTATTAGTTGCACCTGTCTGCTTGATGGGCTTCCTTATTTATAGTACGTTTACCCGACCTTGTTTTGTGCGGGTTTACTCATATGTTACGTGTGTATGTTTCTTTGGTGTTCGTGCTCTGGACCTGGTACCCTGTTGTGTTGTGTTGGTCCACATTTTCCACGCCCTGTTTTGTTGGGCATTATTTTCTGTGCAATATTAAAAGTGGACGTCTTCCCGTGACACTCTCTCTCTCTGTCCCTCTCTCTGTCTCTGTCTATTCCTCTCTCTCTCTGTTTCTGTCCCTCTCTCTCTGTCTGTCCCTCTCTCTCTGTCTGTCCCTCTCTCTCTCTTTCTCTTTCTGCTATGAAGATGGCTAGACAGTGTATTCTGGTGTTGGGTTCTGACTTTTAAAATTGAAAATATGAAATATCCTTATTCATGTCACCGAAGGAGAGAGGGGAATGTAGAATTTTACATTCTACCAGAATATGTTATTGTCAGACATCAGGGGTTCTATGGGAGGAGAAGAGACAGTCTGGTATGAGTCAATATGACATCCATGAGTTGGGGAGGAGTGAGTCCTTTGGGACAGAGGTCAGGTTAGATGAAGTGAGGAAGAACATATATCACTAATCTAATGTATAGCAACAGAAGTGTTGTTGTTCAGATGTGTAAGGAGGGGCTCATCATAGGAGAAAGGGTTAAATATCACTGCTGTGTGAATATGTCCGTTGTATTATGCAGCTGTATGATCCAATAGGTGAATACAACTCATCTGTGAGTTTTACTAACAAAGCTGTACTCTACTGCAGGGCAGAGTACTGATCTGCACTACAACCAGACATAATCTGAACTGAGAGTAGAGATCATCCCACCACGTTCTGTTTGTCTGTGAAAACAGTCACATATATGTTTACACGTTGTGTGATGATCCCTGAGGCAACACACATGCACACACACAGTATATTCTTTCTCCACTGTTATAGAGATGCTGTGGAGAGAGAGAGAGGGACATGAGAAACATGAGAGAGAGAGATGTGAGAGAGAGACATGAGAGAGAGAGGAGAGAAAGAGAGAGAGAGAGACATGAGAGAGATAGAGATAGATAGAGAGAGACATGAGCGAGAGAGAGAGAGAGATGTGAGAGAGAGGGAGAAATGTGAGAGATGTGAGAGAGAGAGAGAGAGAGACATGAGAGAGAGAGATGTGAGAGAGAGAGAGAGAGATGAGAGAGAAATGTGAGAGATGAGAGAGAGAGACATGAGAGAGAGAGAGAGAGACATGAGAGAGAGAGAGAGAGAGAGACATGAGAGAGAGACAGAGACATGAGAGAGAGAGAGAGACAGACATTAGAAACATGAGAGATAGAGACATGAGAAACATGAGAGAGAGGGACATGAGAGAGACATGAGAGAGGTACATGAGAAACATGAGAGAGAGATGTGAGAGAGAGGGATGTGAGAGAGAGAGAGAGAGATGTGAGAGAGAGATGAGAGAGAGAGAGACATGAGAGAGAGAGAGACTTGAGAGAGAGACATGAGAGAGAGAGAGAGACAGACATTAGAAACATGAGAGAGAGAGACATGAGAGAGAGACATGAGAAACATGAGAGAGAGGGATGAGAGAGAGAGAGAGAGAGAGAGAGAGAGAGAGAGAGAGACATGAGAGAGGGACATGAGAAACATGAGAGAGAGATGTGAGAGAGAGAGACATGAGAGAGAGATGAGAGGGAGACAGACATGAGCGAAAGAGACATGAGAGAAATGAGCGAGAGAGAGAGAGACAGACATTAGAAACATGAGAGACATGAGAGAGACAGAGAGACGAGAGAGAGACATGAGAGAGAGTTTGAGTTTTAAATAACATTTAATGGGTCTGGGAACTCACAACACAATAAACACTCATTCAAAACCATGGTTACACATAAATTAAAAACACAACACCAAATCTTCCTCCACAGTAACTTAACACAACAGCCTCTGAATACCACATATCCTCATAAACAGATCAATATTGTTAACCATTTTGTAATAGTCAAACTCAACCCTCAGTCTTGCTGCCCCCTCCAGCAACATCCCCTCCAGCATTCCCATAACGTCCACCATCCCCTGTCCACGAATACTGTTCTTTTGGGTCTTCTATATTGCTAATTTAGCTGCCCCTGACACAAAATTAAGAAAAAGAACAACACCCCTTCGACTAAACCTGTACTTTAGCCCAAATATAAACTGTTGGGAAGAGAACCTCTCCCAGAGCTGAGAACCAGCTAGTGATCAGGTCAATCATCCCGAACAACCAGGGACACTGTCAGAACAGATGTGCCAGAGTTCCAGACTCAGCACAGAATGTACACCCTCCCCAACAGTACGATCCAGGTGTACCAGATGTATATTGGACACCCCCCCCCCCCCCCCAACAGTAGGATCCAGGTTTACCAGATGCATATTGGACACCCCTCCCCAACAGTAGGATCCAGGTGTACCAGATGCATATTGGACACCCCTCCCCAACAGTAGGATCCAGGTGTACCAGATGCATATTGGACACCCCTCCCCAACAGTAGGATCCAGGTGTACCAGATGTATGTTGGTGACTATGGCTCCATGTATTATCCTCTATTGGAGGTCAGCTGTCTTCTTTTCAATAGGCAGTTTGTATAAAGACTGCCAACAGCCTTTTGGGGAGGCACCTGGACCTAACATACCCGCCCACCTCGTAGATTTGACCCCTTCCAGGGAAGAAGCACGGGACACTTTTACACAGATTTTTCCCACTGCCTTGAACTCCTCCAGCTCCGGGGTATTGAAGGAAAACAGGATCCACACGTCCTCCTCTAATTCCCCCGCCCGCAGCACTAACATTCAGCGCAGGGAACACATAATCTAGACCCTCCGTCCATCAGAATTGGAAGTGTCAGTCACATACTGCCGATGAAGTACTGGCAAGGAATTGCAGACCTCAGCTACGACCTTCCTCAGTAGGCGAGATGATCGGATCCCTGCTCTTTCTTCCAGCTCCTCTAGTGATCTGCTCCTGCTCCGCATCAGATGACCCAGCTTGGTACACCCCACACCTAACAGACATGAACGTAGGCTGGTTGAATCCACAGCACGGGACTGGATAGCAGTGTTGTAAAAAAAAAAATAGGCTCTTCAAAAAGCCACATCCCTGTTGGCGTGCCTTACGGGACTTGACAAAAACTCCTAAAGCCTGCTTAATAACAGACTCATAAAATGGGGACAAATCCCCCCCCCCCCCCCTAGCTTTAAGAGGAAAAGGTGCTTGTCTAAGCCCAAACAGTCTTTCTCCTCATCAATGTGTAGGCTGTGTCGACCCAGCTAGAACCATCACTGTACAACAGTCTCTGGGCTGCTTGAAGCCGGAAAGCCATGATCCTGGAAGAAATGTCCACCAGGCCTTGGCCACACTTGTGCAGTAGCAGATGCAGGGCCCAATGTTGTCCAGACCAGAAGAAATTGACAATGGTCCTCTGAAGCTCTTGTACCCTGTTGGCTGTACAATCATTAGTCTTTGCCACAGGGTAGAGGCAGCTAGCTTATTGTCTACCAGCACCCTTCCTTTATAAGACAGTTGGGGGAGCACCCATTTCCACCTTGACAATCTGGCACACACTTTCTCCACTACACCCTCCCAGTTCTTTTTCTGAAAGACATTGGAGCCTAGAAAAAAAAACAAAGTCTTCATCCCATCTCTGGCCCACTGAATCCCCCCTGGTAACTGTGGAGCAGAGCCTGTCTGCAGCTGACCTGGCCACAGCAATTCGACTCTAGCTGAGGAGGCCCCCTCATACACCTTTAAAGCATTTGAGAGAACCTTAACATCCTCACCCCCTGTAATAAAAACTGTCACGTCATCTGCATACGCAGACAGTGCTATCGTGGGACCCTTCATTACACCTGGCACAGAGAAACTAGTAAGCTTCGGTCTTAAAAAAACAAAGCATTGGTTCAATCGCCAGACTATATAACTGCCCTGAAATTAGGCATCCCTGCATGATACCCCTTTGGATGGGGATGGGGCAGCTCAAACCACCCCCCACCTTCACCATACATGAGGCCCCAGCATACAGTAATCTCATCCAAGACAAAAAGACATCCCCAAAACCAAAGGCTTTCATTGTTTTGAACAAGTACTGATGGTCCACACGGTCAAAGGCCTTCTCCTGACCCAAAGAAAGTAAACCCACATTTACATCAGACAGTTTACAAATGTCTAAAACATCTCTTATTAGACACAAGTTATTAAATAGAGCAGTCAGGTCCACAGTAAAACAGGTCCTTGTGGCCCAACAGCCCCAGATACTCGTTGAACCTGTTTGAGAAACATTCTGATACAATTGTGTATTCTGCTCACAGCAATGCAACAGAGCCAAATCCCCCTTTTTTTGGCAACAATGAAAGCACAGCACATTGACAGGATACAGGAACCACTTCATAAAAATCCCCCCCGATAGATCTTATAAAACTCAGATGGTAAACCATCGATGCCAGGAGCTCGGCCTGATGTGAGCTGCATAACTGATGTGGACAGCTCCTGCAGAGTAATGTCAGAGTCCAGAGCAACTCTCTGCTCAGGGCCCAATTGAGGAAGTCCATGTAACAATTGTTCAGTACACAGAGAATCACAATCCTCCGCCTTATAGAGGGCAGAGTAGAAATCCACTGCACGTTGACGCATCTCACCTTCATCTGTGGTCACCTTCCCATCAGGGAGACGAAGGCAGACCAACTGTTTGCATTGCAATGTAGACTGCCCTAGGTTAAAAAAAATGCATATCCTTGAGGGTAGCAAAACGAGACCTAATCAAGGCACCCTTCACTCTTTCATGTAAAAGCGACCTCAGTTCATGTCTCTTGTCCTGTATGTTCATTAGTCTGGGGTCATTCAGAGTGAGCAAATTCAATTCAATAGATTTGATGTCCTGTTCAAGGGCCCTCTTTAACTTCAATACGAGACAGAGCAGTATACTCTTGACAAAACAATCGTATTTGGGCCTTCCCAACCTCCCACCATTGTCTCAAGGACTCAAAATTCCCTTTTTTAACCCTCCATTTTTCCCAAAATAACAAAAACCTTTCACAAAACATGACATCATGTAACAATTTAACATTAAAATACCAGTAAGGTGAGTAAGGTGACCTTTGTGGACAGGACAAGTGCATATCAATAGACACATTATGGTGATCAGAAAAACCCACAGGAGTAATGGCACACCTTCCAACCCTACTACAGTAGTGATCAGATACATACAACCTGTCTAACCTTCCAACCCTACTACAGTAGTGATCAGATACATGCAACCTGTCTAACCTTCCAACCCTACTACAGTAGTGATCAGATACATACCACCTGTCTAACCTTCCAACCCTACTACAGTAGTGATCAGATACATGCAACCTGTCTAACCTTCCAACCCTACTACAGTAGTGATCAGATACATACAACCTGTCTAACCTTGCTGCACTGACAGGACCTTCAATAACGTTTAGCCATGTGTACCGCCTAACTTTTGCATTCCTTACTCTCCACACATCAGAAAGCTCAAACTCAGTTAATAGACCAGACAGGCAGGTAGCTGACCGCAGGTGAGGTTCTTCAGCAGTGCGGTCAACAGTAAAATCCACTGGACAGGTCCAGTCTCCCCCTAAAACCATACACCCCTCTTGGTCACACTGTCTTCAGGTTTCCGCTCTGAACCCTCATTAGGAGCATAAACAGAAAAATACAAAAAAATACACAACATCTGCCTGACCACTAAAACCTGACCCTTGACAATCTCTGTTGTAGACACCACAGTCACCCCTAAGCCTGAGGAAAACAAAATTGTCACCCCTGCACTGAAATTAGTTCCATGACTGAGTATATGCTGCCCCTCCCACCACATACCCCAGTCAACCTCATTTTCCTCATCACTGTGTGTCTCCTGTAGGAAAACTACATTCAGCCTTTTCTGTTTTATTACTTCTAATACCCAAACCCTCTTATTCCTGTCCCTTCCTCCATTAATATTGAGAGAACCGACCCTTAGTACCTCCATGTAGACATGAGAAAGGGAAAGCAGAAGAAACCACAGAGAAACCAGACAAAGAGAAGAAAACACCCTATGAGGCATGATCATCATCGTTGTTTTAATTTTCGTTTAACCTTACTACGTGTCCCACTACCTTTTGCTGCCGTGACAGCAGTATCAAATTTTCTCAAGCAAAAACGCTTCTTCTCACTCAACTGGTCAAACCCCACCGTCTTCTGTAACATCACAACTGACCCAACTAATGTGATCAACGTCAAATAAATCTGCCAATTTGACAGATTTCCCAAAAGTCTGATCCAGGAACCCATTTACCTCATCTAGATTATAAATTGAGTCGCAACACAATTAGACCCAAGCAAATCATGAGAAAACAAAAAGATAATTACTTGACACATTGGAAAGAATCAACAAAAAACAGAGCAAACTAGAATGCTATTTGGCCCTAAACAGAGAGTACACAGTAGCAGAATACCTGACCACAGTGACTGACCCAAACTTAAGGAAAGCTTTGATTATGTACAGACTCAGTGAGCATAGCCTTGCTATTGAGAAAGGCCGCCGTAGGCAGACATGGCTCTCAAGAGAAGACAGGCTATGTGCACACTGCCCACAAAATAAGATGGAAACTGAGCTGCACTTCCTAACCTCCTGCCCAATGTATGACCATATTAGAGAGACATATTTCCCTCAGATTACACAGATCCACAAAGAATTTGAAAACAAATCCAATTTTGATAAACACAGCAGCAAGATGTGTGACGTGTTGCCCCAGGAAAGGTGCAACCAGTGAAGAATAAACACTATTTTAAATGAAACCCATATATGTGTTTATTTGTTTTCCCTTTAAGTACTTAAACCATTTGCACATCGTTACAACACGGTAAATAGACATAATATTACATTGGCAATGTCTTTATTCGTTTGGAACTTTTGTTGGTGTAATGTTTACTTATATGTTTATTATCTATTTAACTTGCTTTGTCAATGTAAGCACAGGATTGGGTCGGTTACATTCTAAATGTAATCTGCTACAGTTACTAGTTGACTGTCCAAAACTGCAATCGGTAACGTAACTTTGGGATTACCCCAAAGTCAGTAATGTAATCTGATTACTTTCTCCTTAAGAGGCATGAGAAGAAGACAAAAATGTATGTTACCATTTGAACGACTTCTGTTGCAGGATAAATCAATGTTACAGTTTACATAGCTGGCCACATCTGGATGTTACGTTTTCTGGGTTGGTTATGTAGGCTTCTTCTAACCCATCGCTTTCTACTGCATGTAATACGATTAAATGATATCTTTACATAAATATATATCATTTATAAGTCCAAAAATGGATGTAGCAACTACAGATTGCCCCTTTTAATTCTATCAAAAGTGTGTGAGTTTGAGCATGTGTCCATTAGGCCTATGGGTTTGGTTTTTAACAGCATGAATTAGATTGAGCAATAAAACATTTAAAAACTTTTATTCCATAGGCTTGGATTCGCATAATGCAGCTGTTGAGTTTGAGCATGTATTCATTAGGCCTATGGGTTGTTTTTTAACAGCATGAATTAGATTGAGCACTAAAAGCCCCACGTTTATTCCATAGGCTTGGCTCTGCACTATGCAGCTGTTGCAAGAGCACATTTTTCACTGTCTGTCCACTGCTTTCAAAAACAATGATTGATAGGCAGCTTAAACTTCTTGAATTCAACCATTGGGTTCTAATTGTGAGGTTAGATTACTCGTTGGTTATTACTGCATTGTCGGAACTAGAAGCACAAGCATTTCGCTACACTCACATTAACATCTGCTAACCATGTGTATGTGACAAATAAAATTGGATTTGAAATACACATTTAGATTTGTGAACAGCCATCTGCAACAACCACAATCTGTAAAGAGCAAATAGCTGAATGAGAGTTATGTCAATGTGCTGTATAGATATCAATAATAAGTGATATCCGTATCGCCATAGACTACACTGCTGTCATCCTGACCTCCAAGCATTTATTCAAGTTGGCCGACAGCAGTGGCACCATTGGAAGACACATCTTGGACTGTAGCCTACAAAAGCCCATTCCTGATCTGTTCCCCTCAACCCTTTAAACATGGCATACTGGTCTCTGACTTGTGGTCAGACTTGCTCAGGTGAAACCACCGTAAACGTTTTCAATGTTGATTTGAATGTCATTGAGTAAACAAATATGTCAAAAAATATATTTTTCCAAACATCCTTTATGAATTTAAAAGTAGTTGATTAATTAATGTCATCTAGTTTTTCAA
The DNA here is from genome assembly GCF_057628025.1 of Oncorhynchus mykiss. NCBI lineage: Eukaryota > Metazoa > Chordata > Actinopteri > Salmoniformes > Salmonidae > Oncorhynchus > Oncorhynchus mykiss. Next base: position 12,150,872 of record NC_143050.1, read on the forward strand.
TAGTATCTGTAATCTGGTTACAATATTTTTTTCTGGTAACGAAACGGATTACAGTTACCGTTTTTTTTTGTAATCCCTTACATGTAATACGTTACTCCCCAACTCTGTGTAAACATATGTTTCCCATGCCAATTAAGCCCCTTGAATTGAATTGAATTGAATGGAGAGAGAGAGAGAGAGAAACAGAGAGAAACAGAGAGAAAGAGAGAAAAGCTCTGGGGTTGTTTTCTGTTGAAATGGGAGGTTTACAGGCTTAGATGGGTGTTGTGACCTAACTCAAACACTCAGAGAACTGACAGAGCAAAGACAAGCAGGAGAGAAACATCTAAGACTGGATCAGTACACTGACAAAGAGGAGAGGAGACACGGTGGAGAGAGTGGAGGGGAATGGGGAGGGGAGGGGAGAGGGGAAAGAGAGAGGAGAGGAGACACGGGTGGAGAGAGTGGAGGGGAGAGGAGACACGGTGGAGAGAGTGGAGGGGAGAGGGGGGGAGGGGAGGGGAGAGGAGAGGAGACATGGTGGAGAGAGTGGAGGGGAGAGGAGACACGGTGGAGAGAGTGGAGTGGAGGGGAGAGGAGAGGGGAGGAGACACGGTGGAGAGAGTGGAGGGGAGAGGAGACATATCTAAGACTGGGTTAGTACACTGACACAGAGGAGAGGAGACACAGTGGAGAGAGTGGAGGGGAAAGGAGACATATCTAAGACTGGATTAGTACACTGACACAGAGGAGAGGAGACAAGGTGGAGAGAGTGGAGGGGAGAGGGGAGGGGAGAGGGGAAAGAGAGAGAAGAGGAGACACGGGTGGAGAGAGTGGAGGGGAGAGGAGCTGAGACACGGTGGAGAGAGTGGAGGGGAGAGGGGAGGGGAAAGAGAGATGAGAGGAGACACTGGTGGAGAGAGTGGAGGGGAGAGGGGAAGGGAGAGGGGAGAGGGGAAGGGAGAGGGGAGAGGAGACACGGTGGAGAGAGTGGAGGGAAGAGGGGAGAGGAGACATCTAAGACTGGATTAGTACACTGACACAGAGGAGAGTAGACAAGGTGGAGAGAGTGGAGGGGAGAGGAGAGGGGAGAGAAGAGAAGACACGGTGGAGAGAGTGGAGGGGAGAGGAGAAAAATCTAAGACTGGATTAGTACACTGACACAGAGGAGAGGAGACACGGTGGAGAGAGTGGAGAGGAGAGGAGACACAGGTGGAGAGAGTGGAGGGGAGAGGAGAGGGGAGAGGGGAAAGAGAGAGGGGGAGAGGAGAGGAGACACGGGTGGAGAGAGTGGAGGGAAGAAGGGAGGGGAGAGGGGAAAGAGAGAAGGACACGGGTGGAGAGAGGGGAGGGAAGAAGGGAGGAGAGAGGGGAAAGAGCAAGGGGGAGAAGAGAGGAGACACGGGTGGAGAGAGTGGAGGGGAGAGGGGAGGGGAGAGGGGAAAGAGAGAGGAGACATGGGTTGAGAGAGTGGACAGAAGAAGGGAGGAGAGAGGGGAAAGAGAGAGGGGGAGAGGAGAGACACATCTAAGACTGGATTAGTACACTGACACAGAGGAGAGGAGACACGGTGGATAGAGTGGAGGGAACAAGGGAGGGGGTAGGGGAAATAGAGAGGGGGAGAGGAGAGGAGACACGGGTGGGGGGGGGGAGGGGAGAGGAGACACATCAAAGACTGGATTAGTACACTGACAGAGGAGAGGAGACACGGGTGGAGAGAGTGGAGGGGAGAGGGGAGGAGAGAGGGGAAGGAGAGATTGGGGAGAGGAGGGGAGACACGGGTGGAGAGAGTGAAGGGGAGAGGGGAGGAGAGAGGGGAAAGAGAGAGGAGAGGAGACACGGGTGGAGAGAGTGGAGGGGAGGAGAGAAAGGGGAGCTCTGGTATTGTTATCTGTTTGAGAGAGAGAGAGAGAGAGAGAGAGAGAGAGAGAGAGAGAGAGAGAGAGAGAGAGAGAGAGAGAGAGAGAGAGAGAGAGAGAGAGAGAGAGAGAGAGAGAGAGAGAGAGAGAGAGAGAGAGAGAGAGAGAGAGAGAGAGAGAGAGAGAGAGAGAGAGAGAGAGAGAATACAGATGCCATCACAACAGCAATATTTATGACCTGTGCCACACGAAAAGGGCAACAAGTGGTTAACAAACACCCTTGTAAATAAAACACATATTTATGTTTATTTATTTTCCCCTTTTGCACTTGAACTATTTGCACATCGTTAGAACACATAATATGACATTTGAAATGTCTCTATTCCTTCGGAACTTTTGCGAGCATATTGTTTACTTTCATTTTCTGTTTATTTCACTTTTGTTTATAATCTATGTAATAACCATAGAGATCCTATTAAATGACGAGAGTGGCTGTAGTGATAACTTACTATCAATGGAACCAGTCAAACAGATATTATTAAATAGATAGAGCAGAGACACACAATAACATTATATCTCTTTCATCTCTATCTGAGCTCTATCATCTCTGTCTCTATCTCGTCTCTGGTTCATCTCATCTCTATCTACATATCTCCCCAGACCTGACTGCCCTTAACCAACACAAAAACATCCTATGGCGTTCTGCATTAGCATCGAACAGCCCCCGTGATATGCAGCTGTTCAGGGAAGCTAGAAACCATTCTACACAGGCAGTTAGAAAAGCCAAGGCTAGCTTTTTCAAGCAGAAATTTGCTTCCTGCAACACTAACTCAAAAAAGTTCTGGGACACTGTAAAGTCCATGGAGAATAAGAACACCTCCTCCCAGCTGCCCACTGCACTGAAGATAGGAAACACTGTCACCACTGATAAATCCACCATAATTGAGAATTTCAATAAGCATTTTTCTACGGCTGGCCATGCTTTCCACCTGGCTACTCCTACCCTGGTCAACAGCACTGCACCCCCCACAACAACTCGCCCAAGCCTTCCCCATTTCTCCTTCTCCCAAATCTGCTCAGCTGATGTTCTGAATGAGCTGCAAAATCTGGACCCCTACAAATCAGCCGGGCTAGACAATCTGGACCCTTTCTTTCTAAAATTAACTGCCAAAATTGTTGCCACCCCTATTACTAGCCTGTTCAACCTCTCTTTCGTGTCATCAAATCGGAGGGTCTGCTGTCCGGACCTCTGGCAGTCTCTATGGGGGTGCCACAGGATTCAATTCTTGGACCGACTCTCTTCTCTGTATACATCAATGAGGTCGCTCTTGCTGCTGGTGAGTCTCTGATCCACCTCTACGCAGACAACACCATTCTGTATACTTCTGGCCTTTCTTTGGACACTGTGTTAACAACCCTCCAGGCAAGCTTCAATGCCATACAACTCTCCTTCCGTGGCCTCTAATTGCTCTTAAATCCAAGTAAAACTAAATGCATGCTCTTCAACCGATCGCTACCTGTACCTACCCGCCTGTCCAACATCACTACTCTGGACGGCTCTGACTTAGAATACGTGGACAACTACAAATACTTAGGTGTCTGGTTAGACTGTAAACTCTCCTTCCAGACCCATATCAAACATCTCCAATCCAAAGTTAAATCTAGAATTGGCTTCCTATTTCGCAACAAAGCATCCTTCACTCATGCTGCCAAACATACCCTTGTAAAACTGACCATCCTACCAATCCTCGACTTTGGCGATGTAATTTACAAAATAGCCTCCAATACCCTACTCAACAAATTGGATGCAGTCTATCACAGTGCAATCCGTTTTGTCACCAAAGCCCCATATACTACCCACCATTGCGACCTGTACGCTCTCGTTGGCTGGCCCTCGCTTCATACTCGTCGCCAAACCCACTGGCTCCATGTCATCTACAAGACCCTGCTATGTAAAGTCCCCCCTTATCTCAGCTCGCTGGTCACCATTGCATCTCCCATCTGTAGCACACGCTCCAGCAGGTATATCTCTCTAGTCACCCCCAAAACCAATTCTTTCTTTGGCCGCCTCTCCTTCCAGTTCTCTGCTGCCAATGACTGGAACGAACTACAAAAATCTCTGAAACTGGAAACACTTATCTCCCTCACTAGCTTTAAGCACCAACTGTCAGAGCAGCTCACAGATTACTGCACCTGTACATAGCCCACCTATAATTTAGCCCAAACAACTACCTCTTTCCCTACTGTATTTTATTTATTTATTTATTTTGCTCCTTTGCACCCCATTATTTTTATTTCTACTTTGCACATTCTTCCATTGCAAATCTACCATTCCAGTGTTTTACTTGCTATATTGTATTTACTTTGCCACCATGGCCTTTTTGCCTTTACCTCACTTATCTCACTTCATTTGCTCACATCGTATATAGACTTGTTTATACTGTATTATTGACTGTATGTTTGTTTTACTCCATGTGTAACTCTGTGTCGTTGTATGTGTCGAACTGCTTTGCTTTATCTTGGCCAGGTGGCAATTGTAAATGAGAACTTGTTCTCAACTTGCCTACCTGGTTAAATAAAGGTGAAATAAAATAAAAAATAAAAAAATCTATATAACCTCTATCATCTCTATCTCTATCACCTCTATCTACATCTTACCTCATCTCTTTCTACATCTCTATCTTGTCCATCTCTATCTTATCTCATCTCTATCAACATCTCTATCTCATCTATATCTACATCTCTATACCATCTCTTTCATCTCTATTTCAATTCTATCTCATCTCATCTCAATCTTCATCTCTATCTCATCTCTATCAACAACAACAATATCTTATCTCATTATCAACATCTCTATCTCATCTCTAGTTCATCTCAACTCAATCTCTACAGTATCTCATCGCTATCTCACCTCCAGAGATGAGATAGATATGAGATGGAGATGAGATAAGCTGAGATATAGATAAGATAGATGGATACTTTACGGCATATTTCAGAGATAAGATTAGGCTGGGTATCAATCAAGCAATACCTGATGAGAAGTTTAATGATATGTGCCCTAGCCTTCCACACAAAAGCACTATGGATTTATTTTCCCTGGTGGACACAGACATGCTCAGGAAAGTGATATTACAACTTAAGCTTTCGACCTGCCTTCGCGATCCTATCCCCACCATCCTCTTCAAACCAGTTTTTAATTGCATATCTGAAGAAGTGCAGGCTATTGTTAAATCACACCCAACCACTTTCCCCACTGCATTCAAACATGCTATGGTGAAACCCCTTCTGAAGAAAAGTAATCTAGATTCTTAAGCTTTTAGCAATTTTCAGTCGATCTCCAACATTCTATTCTTTCTTCTATTTTTGTATTTTGGTACTTTTTCTCCCCAATTTCGTGATATTCAATTGGTAGTTACAGTCTTGTCCCATCACTGAAACTCTAAGCATAATCCTAAGTGCCAACTGTATTTTAGAAAAATTCCAATCTGTTTTTTTGTGCCCACCACAGCACAGAGACAATCTTAGTTAAAGTGGTACATTATCTTAGATGCCAGATGCCAAACAGCACTCTGTCCTTGTACTCTTGGATTGAAATACTGCACTCTCCACTGTTGACCATGATGTCCTTCTGGACAGACTAGAGAGGTGGGTTGGCCTCTCCAGTCTAATTCTAAATTGGTTTAGGACCTATTTAACCAGTCAAGAGTTGTTTTTTCATCCTTGGTGAACATACAATGCATTCGGAAAGTATTCAGACCCCTTCACTTTTCCAAATGTTGTTACATTACAGCCTTATTCTAAAATTGATTCAATATTTTTCACTCGTTATTAATCTACACACAATATCCCATAATGACAACGCGACAACAGGTATTTAGACATTTTTGCAAATGTATAAAAAAAAAACAGAAATACCTTATTTACGTAAGTATTCAGACCCTTTGCTATGAGACTCAAAGTTTCAGAGCAAAGGAAGTCTCCTGAGGCGGACACTGTCTGAAAGGAGCGAAACCGTCCAACTAACCAGCATCTCCACAGAGGAGCTAGGAGGTGTGTGTGTGTGTGTGTGTGTGTGTGTGTGTGTGTGTGTGTGCATGTGTGTTACTGCGTGTGCTGTTGCCAATGTATTTAAAAAAAAACAGAAATACCTTATTTACATAAGTATTCAGACCCTTTGCTATGAGACTCGAAAATGAGCCCAGGTGCATCCTGTTTCCATTGATCATCCTTGAGATGTTTCTACAACTTGCCTCTTTCTAGAGCTGGCCGCCCGTCCAAACTGAGCAATCAGGGGAGAAGGGCCTTGGTCAGGGAGGTGACCAGGAACCAGATGGTCACTCTGACAGAGCACCAGAGTTCCTCTGTGGAGATGGGAGAACCTTCCAAAAGGACAACAATCTCTGCAGCACTCCACTCCTCTTTGTCCTGAATCCCACCGTACCTTCTCTGCTATGCAATCTGGTTTCAGAGCTGGTCATGGGTGCACCTCAGCCACGCTCAAGGTCCTAAACGATATCATAACCGCCATTGATAAGAGAAATTACTGTGCAGCCGTATTCATTACTGTGCAGCCGACCTGGCTAAGGCTTTCGACTCTGTCAATAACAACATTGGCAGACTCAACAGCCTTGGTTTCTCAAATGCATGCTCTTCAACAGATCGCTGCCTGCACCTGCCCCCCCGTCCAGCATCACTACTCTGGACGGTTCTGAGAATATAGGTACTACACATACTTAGGTGTCTGGTTAGACTGTAAACTCTCCTTTCAGACTCACATCAAACATCTCCAATCCAAAATTAAATCTAGAATCGGCCTCCTATTTCGCAAAAAAGCATCCTTCACTCATGCTGCCAAACATGCCCTCGTAAAACTGACCATCCTACCAATCCTCGACTTCGGCGATTTCATTTACAAAATAGCCTCCAACACTCTACTCAACAAATTGGATGCAGTCTATCACAGTGCCATCCATTTCGTCACCAAAGCTCCATATACTACCCACCACTGCGACCTGTACGCTCTCGTTGGCTGGCCCTCGCTTCATACTCGTCGCCAAACCCACTGGCTCCAGGTCATCTACAAGTCTCTGCTAGGTAACGCCCTGCCTTATCTCAGCTCTCTGGTCACCATAGAAGCACCCACCCGTAGCACGCGCTCCAGCAGGCTCCACTGGTCACCCTCAAAGCCAATTCTTCCTTTGGCCGCCTCTCCTTCCAGTTCTCTGCTGCCAATGACTGGAACGAACTGCAAAAAATCACTGAAGCTGGAGACTCATATCTCCCTCACTAGCTTTAACCCTTGGCAGCAGTTATTAGAAAGCACAGCATTGATTTTCACTGCTACACAGACGATACACAACTTTGACACTCCTGTGTCACCAGAGGATATTATTAGACAGTATTATTGATGTAAATAATTGAATGGATCTCAACTTCCTCCAGCTAAATCAAGACGAGACCGAGGTACTTATTGTTGGAGCCAAAGCACAGCGAGAGAATCTGGCCGCACACTTGAATTCACGGGTAATAAAGTTTAAACCTGGGTGTTATTTTAGATTCGGAACTCAATTTCAAATCACACATTAGAAATGTGACATAAATAGCTTTTTACCACCTGAGGAACATTGCTAAGATGCGGCCGTTTCTCTCTCAGGTTGATACACTTCGACTCATCCATGCTTTATTACAAGCAGTCTTGACTACTGTAATGCTCTCATGTCTGATCTACCCAAGAAGCCATTGGTCAACTACAAAACAGACAGAATGCTGCAGCATGGGTACTGACCAAGACCAGAGGGAGAGCACACATTAGATAGGTTTTGAGTCAGCACTGGCTGCCTGTGAATTTTAGAATTAATTGTAAAATGATTATATTGGTTCTGAAATCAATCCACGATTGTGCATCCCGATAAATGTCTGACACACGTTTAAATTATGTACCCAGTCCCTCAGGTCCTCTGGTACTGGCCTTTTAACTATCCCAATACATAGGATTAACAGGCATGGAGAGGCAGCCTTTAGGTATTCTGCCCCCAGCCTCTGGAATAGCCTGCTGGAGAACCTGAGGGGGCCGAAACCATGGATATATTTAACCTCTCTGGGATATGTGGGACGCCTGGCCAAAAGCCAGAGAAAATGCAGAGCGCCAAATTCAAATAAATTACTATAAAAATCAAACTTTCATGAAATCACACATGTAAGATACCAAATTAAAGCTACACGAGTTGTGAATCCAGCCAACATGTCAGATTTCAAAAAGGCTTTTCGGCGAAAGCAAACGATGCTATTATCTGAGTATCTCCATATACAAAGAGAGAAAGCAGATTTCAACCCTGCAGGCGCGACACAAAACACAGAAATAAAAATATAATTAATGCCTTACCTTTGACAAGCTTCTTTTGTTGGCACTCCAATATGTCCCATAAACATCACAAATGGTCCTTTTGTTCGATTAATTCTGTCGATATATATCCAAAATGTCCATTTATTTGGCGCGTTTGATCCAGAAAAACACTGGTTCCAACTTGAGCAACGTGACTACAAAATATCTCAAAAGTTACCTGTAAACTTTGCCAAAACATTTCAAACTACTCTTGTAATACAATTTTAGGTATTTTTTTAAGTAAATAATCGCTAAAATTGAAGACGGGATGGTCTGTGTTCAATACAGGAATAAAACAAACGGACACTACCTTTCTAGTCATGCGCCTCTAACAAACAGTACACTTCAAGTGGCCGTACTTCTTCATTACACAAAGGAATATCCTTAACCAATTTCTAAAGACTGTTGACATCCAGTGGAAGCGATAGGAACTGCAAGAAGGTCCCTTAGAAATCTGGATTCCCAATGAAATACCATTGAAAGAGAGTGACCTCAAAAAAAAATCTGAATGGTTTGTCCTCTGGGTTTCGCCTGCTAAATAAGTTATGTTATACTCACAGACATGATTCAAACAGTTTTAGAAACTTCAGAGTGTTTTCTATCCAAATATAATAATATTATGCATATCTTATCTTCTGGGAATGAGTAGCAGGCGGTTGAATTTGGGCATGCATTTCATCCGGACGTGAAAATACTGCCCCCTGTCACCAATTAAAAGAGATCTTAAAACACACCGTTTTAGCTTTGCTTTTCCTTGGGGTGCTTTTTAGTCATTCAGTTCTTATTGTTATTCTTTTGTTTGTTTTTCTACACTTATGTTTGTTGAGTGGTAAATATTTCTGTTTTTATTTTCAATGCTTTTTTTTTGTTTTTTTTCCAGTAAATGACATTGCATTGGATTTCATGTCTGAAATGTGCTGTATAATAAAGCTTGATTTGATTTTATGAGATAGATAAAGAGATGAAAAGAACTAGAGATGAGAGAGATTTACGATGGAGATGAGATAGAGATAGAGAAGAAGAAAGAGTTGAGATCAGATAGGGATGTAGATAGAGGTGAGATTAGATAGAGATGAGATAAGATAAAGGTAGAGATGAGATAGAGATGAAGATGAGATAGACATGAGATAGAGATGACAGAGGTGGAGATGAGATTAACATGAGATAGAGATGACAGAGATAGAAATGAGATGGAGAAGTAGAAAGAGATGAGATAGTGATAGAGAAGGTATAGAGATGCATATGAGAAAGAGATGATATAGAGAAAGATGTGAGATAAGATAGAGATGTAGATAGAGGTGAGATAAGACAGAGATGTAGAAATAAATTAGATAAGATAGAGATGTAGAAAGAGGTGAGATAAGATGGAGATGTTGAAAGAGATTAGATAAGATAGAGATATGAGATAGAGATGAGATCAGATAGAGATGTAGAAAGAGATGAGATAAGATAGAGATGTTGAAAGAGATGATATAAGATAGAGATATGAGATAAGATAGAGCTGTAGATAGAGGTGAGATAAGATAGAAATGTAGATAGAGGTGAGATAATATAGAGATGTAGAAAGAGATGAGATGAGAGAGATTAGATAAGATAGAGGTGAGATAAGATAGAGCTGTAGGAAAATATTAGATAAAATATAGATGTAGAAAGAGGTGAGATAAGATAGAGATGTAGATAGAGGTGAGATAAAATAAAGATGTAGAAAGAGATGAGATGAGATAGAGATGTAGAAAGAAATAAGATAAGATAGAGATGTTGAAAGAGATGAGATAAGATAGAGATGTAGATAGAGGTGAGATAAGATAGAGATGTAGAAAGAGATGAGATAAGATAGAGATGTAGATAGGGGTTAGATAAGATGGAGAAGTACAAAGAGATTAGATAAGATAGAGATGTAGATAGAGGTGTAGATAGAGGTGTATATAGAGATTTAGAAAGAGACGAGATAAGATAGAGATGTAGAAAGACGTGAGATAAGATAGAGATGTAGATAGAGGTTAGATAAGATGGAAAAGTACAAAGAGATTAGATAAGATAGAGATGTAGATAGAGATGAGATAAGATAGAGATGTTGAAAGAGATGATATAAGATAGAGATATGAGATAAGATAGAGCTGTAGATAGAGGAGAGATAAGATAGAGATGTAGGAAGAGATGAGAGAGATGAGATGAGAAAGACACGTAGAAAGAGATGAGATAAGATAGAGATGTTGATAGAGATGAGATAAGATAGAGATGTAGATAGAGGTGTAGATAGAGGTGAGATAATATAGAGATGTAGAAAGAGATGAGATGAGAGATTAGATAAGATAGAGATGTAGAAAGAGATGAGAGAAGATAGAAATAAAGAAAGGGATGAGATAAGATAGAGATGAGATAAGATAGAGATGAGATAGAGAGGAGAGAGATGACATAAGATAGAGATGTAGATAGATGTGAGATAAAATAGAGATGTAGAAAGAGGTGAGATAAGACAGAGATGTAGATAGAGGTGAGATAAGATATAGATGTAGAAAGAGATTAGACAAGATAGAGGTGATATAAGATAGAGCTGTAGGAAAATATTAGATAATATATAGATGTAGAAAGAGGTGAGATAAGATAGAGATGTAGATAGAGGTGAGATAAAATAGAGATGTAGAAAGAGATGAAATAAGATAGAGATGTAGAAAGAGGTGAGATGAGGAAGAGAGGAGAGGAGAAAGACACGTAGAAAGAGATGAGATAAGATAGAGATGTAGATAGAGGTGAGACAATATAGAGATGTAGAAAGGGATGAGATAAGATAGAGATGTAGATAGAGGTGAGATTAAATAGAGATGTAGAAAGAGATGAGATAAGATAGAGATGTAGAAAGAGATGAGATAAGATAGAGATTTAGAAAGAGATGAGATAGAGACGAGATAAGATAGAGATGTAGAAAGAGATGAGATAAGATAGAGATGTAGATAGAAGTGAGATAAGATAGAGATGTAGAAAGATATTAGATCAGATAGAGTTGTAGATAGAGGTGAGATAAGAGATATGTAGAAAGAGATTAGATAAGATAGAGATGTTGAAAGAGACGAGATAAGATAGAGATAGAGATGAAAGAGCTGAGATAGAGATCATAGAGATAGAATGCTCTTGTGTGACTTTGCTACATATATTTAATATTTTCTCTTTGACTGGTTGCATTCAAAGTAAGTTATCGCAACAGCCCCTCTAGTCATTTAATAGGATCTGTATAGTTATCACATCCTCCTCTCAAAGATATACTGCTATATTTGTTGATGGTAATAAGCTCTTTCTCTAAAACACACGGCTCATATACATTAATCTCTCTCTGTCTCTCTGTCTCTCTCTCTCTCTCGATCTCTCTCTCTCTCTCTCTCTCTCGCGCTCTCTCTCTCTCTCTGTGTGTCTCTCTCTCTCTCTCTGTCTCTCTCTCTCTCGCTCTCTCTCTCTCTCTCGGTGTCTCTCTCGGTGTCTCTCTCTCTCTGTCTCTCTCTCTCTGTCTCTCTCTCTCTGTCTCTCTCTCACTCACTCACTCACTCACTCACTCACTCACACACACACACACACACGTTTACACACACACACACTCTCTCATACAGTAATTGCTCATTTCAGGCTTATGGACGGAAGGGAGGAAGGACGTAAAGCTCACAACTTTTCTCAACACAGCAGAACAGAGTCTGACACCCCAACACAGCAGAACAGAGTCTGATACCCCAACACAGCAGAACAGAGTCTGACACCCCAACACAGCAGAACAGAGTCTGACACCCCAACACAGCAGAACAGAGTCTGACACCCCCACACAGCAGAACAGTCTGACACCCCAACACAGCAGAACAGAGTCTGACACCCCAACACAGCAGAACAGAGTCTGACACCCCAACACAGCAGAACAGAGACTGGCAATCCAATAAAGCAGAACAGAGGCTGACACCCCAACACAGCAGAACAGAGTCTGGCACCCCAACACAGCAGAACAGAGGCTGACACCCCAACACAGCAGAACAGAGTCTGGCACCCCAACAGAGCAGAACAGTCTGACACCCCAACACAGCAGAACAGAGTCTGGCACCCCAACAGAGCAGAACAGTCTGACACCCCAACACAGCAGAACAGAGTCTGGCACCCCAACACAGCAGAACAGAGTCTGACACCCCAACACAGCAGAACAGGGTCTGGCACCCCAACAGAGCAGAACAGTCTGACACCCCAACACAGCAGAACAGAGTCTGGCACCCCAACAGAGCAGAACAGTCTGACACCCCAACACAGTTAAACAGAATCTGGCACCCCCAACACAGCAGAACAGTCTGACACCCCAACACAGCCGAACAGAGTCTGGCACCCCAACACAGCAGAACAGAGTCTGACACCCCAACACAGCAGAACAGAGTCTGGCACCCCAACACAGCAGAACAGAGTGTTAACCCTTCAAGTATCTATGGGGGATAAAAGGCTGAGCTCTTAAATTAGTAGTAACCGACTTTTAATTATAGAAATGTACCAGTCGGGGAGAGATATCCCAAACGGCACCCTTTTCCCTATATAGTGCATTACTTTTGAACAGGGGCTCTGGTCTAAAGTAGTGCGCTATAAAGGGAATTAGGTGCCATTTGAGGCTCATCAAATCTGTTCAGGCTTCCTCTTGGTGAAGCCTGGGGTTGAGCTACTCAAATCCCCTGGCATGAGAGGAATGGAGAAGATATATATATAATTAGTTTGCAGCTGCATAATTAGGATGCTGAGGAGTAGTGAAGTCTTCTAATCTTAGATATAGCTGGAGACTGCAAGGCCAGTCTGTGAGATGATGGGACTGGTGAAATGAGAGCTGTTGAGAAAAGTATATTAAGGTAGTAAGACTGCATCCCTAATGGCACCCTGCCATATATAGTGTATTACTTTTAAACAAAGCCATATGGTGCTATTTGGGATAAATGCTAGGTGTTGGAAGGTATTTCGTATATGGGAGGTACAGCATGTAGCTCAGTGTAGCTTGTACGTGGTTCTCTGTAACTCAGTGTGGTCCTCTGTGGCTCAGTGTGGTTCTCTGTAACTCAGTGTGGTCCTCTGTGACTCAGTGTGGTCCTCTGTGACTCAGTGTGGTTCTCTGTTACTCAGTGTGGTTCTCTGTTACTCAGTGTGGTTCTCTGTAACTCAGTGTGGTCCTCTGTGACTCAGTGTGGTCCTCTGTGACTCAGTGTGGTTCTCTGTTACTCAGTGTGGTTCTCTGTAACTCAGTGTGGTTCTCTGTAACTCAGTGTGGTTCTCTGTTACTCAGTGTGGTCCTCTGTAACTCAGTGTGGTCCTCTGTGACTCAGTGTGGTCCTCTGTGACTCAGTGTGGTTCTCTGTTACTCAGTGTGGTTCTCTGTAACTCAGTGTGGTCCTCTGTTACTCAGTGTGTTCCTCTGTTACTCAGTGTGGTCCTCTGTAACTCAGTGTGGTTCTCTGTTACTCAGTGTGGTTCTCTGTAACTCAGTGTGGTCCTCTGGAACTCAGTGTGGTCCTCTGTTACTCAGTGTGGTCCTCTGTAACTCAGTGTGGTCCTCTGTAAAGCAGTGTTGTAACCTGTTACTCAGTGTGGTCCTCTGTTACTCAATGTGGTCCTCTGTTACTCAGTGTGGTCATCTGTTAATCTGTGTGGTTCTCTGTAACTCAATGTGGTCCTCTGTTACTCAGTGTGGTCCTCTGTTACTCAGTGTGGTCCTCTGTTACTCAGTGTGGTCCTGTTACTCAGTGTGGTTCTCTGTTACTCAGTGTGGTTCTCTGTAACTCAGTGTGGTTCTCTGTTACTCAGTGTGGTCCTCTGTAATTCAGTGTGGTTCTCTGTTACTCAGTGTGGTTCTCTGTAACTCATTGTGGTCCTCTGTTACTCAGTGTGGTCCTCTGTTACTCAGTGTGGTTCTCTGTAACTCAGTGTGGTCCTCTGTAACTCAGTGTGGTCCTCTGTAACTCAGTGTGGTCCTCTGTAACTCAGTGTGGTTCTCTGTAACTCAGTGTGGTCCTCTGTTACTCAGTGTGATTCTCTGTTATTCAGTGTGGTTCTCTGTTACTCAGTGTGGTTCTCTGTAACTCAGTGTGGTCCTCTGTAACTCAGTGTGGTCCTCTGTTACTCAGTGTGGTCCTCTGTTACTCCGTGTGGTCCTGTTACTCAGTGTGGTCCTCTGTTACTCAGTGTGGTCCTCTGTTACTCAGTGTGGTCCTGTTACTCAGTGTGGTTCTCTGTTACTCAGTGTGGTTCTCTGTAACTCAGTGTGGTTCTCTGTTACTCAGTGTGGTCCTCTGTAATTCAGTGTGGTTCTCTGTTACTCAGTGTGGTTCTCTGTAACTCATTGTGGTCCTCTGTTACTCAGTGTGGTCCTCTGTTACTCAGTGTGGTTCTCTGTAACTCAGTGTGGTCCTCTGTAACTCAGTGTGGTCCTCTGTAACTCAGTGTGGTCCTCTGTAACTCAGTGTGGTTCTCTGTAACTCAGTGTGGTCCTCTGTTACTCAGTGTGATTCTCTGTTATTCAGTGTGGTTCTCTGTTACTCAGTGTGGGTCTCTGTAACTCAGTGTGGTCCTCTGTAACTCAGTGTGGTCCTCTGTTACTCAGTGTGGTCCTCTGTTACTCAGTGTGGTCCTGTGTTACTCAGTGTGGTCCTCTGTTACTCAGTGTTGTTCTCTGTTACTCAGTGTGGTCCTCTGTTACTCAGTGTGGTCCTCTGTTATTCAGTGTGGTTCTCTGTTACTCAGTGTGGTCCTCTGTAACTCAGTGTGGTTCTCTCTAACTCAGTGTGGTTCTCTGTAACTCAGTGTGGTCCTCTGTAACTCAGTGTGGTTGTCTGTAACTCATTGTGGTCATCTGTAACTCAGTGTGGTTCTCTGTAACTCAGTGTGGTTCTCTGTTACTCAGTGTGGTCCTATGTAACTCAGTGTGGTCCTCTGTACTCAGTGTGGTCCTCTGTAACTCAGTGTGGTTCTCTGTAACTCAGTGTGGTCCTCTGTAACTCGGTGTGGTCCTCTGTAACTCAGTGTGGTTCTCTGTTACTCAATGTGGTCCTCTGTTACTCAGTGTGGTCCTCTGTAACTTAGTGTGGTCCTCTGTTACTCAGTGTGGTTCTCTGTAGCTCAGTGTGGTTCTCTGCAACTCAGTGTGGTTCTCTGTAACTCAGTGTGGTTCTCTGTAACTCAGTGTGGTCCTCTGTTACTCAGTGTGGTCCTCTGTAACTCAGGGTAGTCCTCTGGTACTCAGTGTGGTTCTCTGTAACTCAGTGTGGTTCTCTGTAACTCAGTGTGGTCCTCTGTAACTCAGTGTGGTTCTCTGTTACTCAGTGTGGTCCTTTCTAACTCAGTGTGGTTCTCTGTAACTCAGTGTGGTCCTCTGTTACTCAGTGTAGTTCTCTGTTACTCAGTGTGGTCCTCTGTAACTCAGTGTGGTTCTCTGTAACTCAGTGTGGTCCTCTGTAACTCAGTGTGGTTCACTTTTACTCAGTGTGGTCCTCTGTTACTCAGTGTGGTTCTCTGTAACTCAGTGTGGTCCTCTGTAACTCAGTGTGGTCCTCTGTAACTCAGTGTTGTCCTCTGTAACTCAGTGTGGTCCTCTGTAACTAAGTGTGGTTCTCTGTAACTCAGTGTGGTTCTCTGTAACTCAGTGTGGTTCTCTGTAACTCATTTTGGTTCTCTCTAACTCAGTGTGGTCCTCTTTAACTCAGTGTGGTCCTCTGTAACTCAGTGTGGTCCTCTGTAACTCAGTGTGGTTCTCTGTAACTAAGTGTGGTTCTCTGTAGCTCAGTGTGGCCCTCTGTAACTCAGTGTGGTTCTCTGTAACTCAGTGTGGTTCTCTGTAACTCAGTGTGGGTCTCTGTTACTCAGTGTGGTCCTCTGTTACTCAGTGTGGTCCTCTGTAACTCAGTGTGGTTCTCTGTAACTCAGTGTGGTTCTCTGTTACTCCGTGTGGTCCTCTGTAACTCAGTGTGGTCCTCTGTAACTCAGTGTGGTCCTCTGTAACTCAGTGTGGTTCTCTGTAACTCAGTGTGGTTCTCTGTAACTCAGTGTGGTCCTCTGTAACTCAGTGTGGTTCTCTGTAACTCAGTGTGGTCCTCTGTTACTCAGTGTGGTTCTCTGTAATTCAGTGTGGTTCTCTGTAACTCAGTGTGGTCCTCTGTAACTCAGTGTGGTTCTCTGTTACTCAGTTTGGTCCTCTGTAACTCAGTGTCGTCCTCTGTAGTTCAGTTGGTAGAGAGATGAGCTTGCAGGTAAAATTTACGCTTGAGTGTAAGTGGCTTTGTCTGAAAGTGTCTGCTAAATGTGGTGTAAATATTCAGTGTCTTCACAACGTATTCACATCTTTATACCTTTTCCACATTTTTGTGATACAACCTGAATTTAAAATGTGTTTAATTTACATTGTTATGTCACTGATCTACACACAATACCCCATATCGTTGAAGTGGAATTCTGTTTGAAGAAAATGTTCTACATTAATACAAAATGACAAGCTGAAATGTCTTGAGTCAATAAGCATTCCACCCCTTTGTTTTGGCAAGCCTCAATAAGTTCAGTAGTAAAACTGTGCTTATCAAATCCCATAATAAGTAGCATGGACTCATTCCGTGTTCAATAATACTGGTTGACATTATTTTTTAATGACTACCCCATCTCTGTACCCCACACATACAATTATCTGTAAGGTCCCTCAATCGAGTCGTGAATTTCAAGAACAGATTCAACCACAAATACCAGGGAGGTTTTTCAATGCCTTGCAAAGAAGGGAACCATTTGGTGGATCTGTCAAAATAAAAAATGGAGATGCTGAATAGCCCTTTGAGCATGGTGAAGTTATTCATTAGAATGTGGATGATGTATCAATACACCTAGTCACTACAAAGATACAGGCGTCCTTCCTAACTCAGTTGCCGGAGAGGAAGGAAACTGCTCAGGGATTTTACCATGAGGCCAAAGGTGACGTTAAAACAGTTACAGAGGTTAATGGCTGTCATAGGAGAAAACTCAGGAGGTTGAATACTTATCTAATCAACATATATTGGTGTTTTATTTTTCATATATATTTTTTCAAGTGTTAGAGTTTTTCTTCCACTGTGACATTAGAGTATTTTATGTAGATCGTTGACCAAAAAAAAAGACAATTTAATCAATTTCAATCCCTCTTTGTAACACAACAAACTGTGGAAAATGTCAAGGGGTGTGAACACTTTCTGAAGGCAATGTATGTTTATATTTGGTATGTCCAGCTGGTATTCAGGGTTGATCACATTCAGTATCAGGCATGAAGGGGGAAACATAAAGAGAGCTCACCCTCTCCTCCCCCAAGTGCTAAAATCACAATTGGTATAAGGGGCTCGATAAAGCTTGGTAAGCTACATTAAATATTGACGGAGTGATGGTATAAATGTATAATTTATGAGCTGAGGGAATTTATTTGATTTCCCTAAGCACCATTTTAGAAGATCAATGAGTCCAGTCCAAAACTGTTACAGGTGAGAAGTAAGTTTACAACAAACTTGATCCAGGGAGATTGGCTTTCTGTTGTTCTAGTATTGTATAAGTGGACCACTACATTCTGGTTATTGTTTGCACACACACACACACGCACACATACATACACACACACACACACACCTGCTATCCTATAAATCTCGGTGCGCCTCTGAGACAGCGCCCATTGACCGGATCGGCATCACGGTCTCACCTACACCTCTGCTCAGAGCCGCGACGCCCCTCCCTCTCCCGGTCCACACCGATAAATGGGTTAATGCTGTCACCAGGAGAAGACAAATGAACCGAGCACACACAACAGGAGATCCCTTTCTCCCGAACTAACCCCTCTTCGCTCGCCGTTGCTGCTTTATCGATTGAGAAGAAACATTCTCCTTCATTTGTTTTTGTGATTCGGAAAATATTTGATCTGCAAGCTTTATTGAGACAGAGAAGCGGACTGGTATCACCGGCGCTCCAGATCCGTGGGCGACTGGGCAGGGAGGTGTCTGTCGGTCTGTCTGCTGCAGGAGTGAATCATTGCGTCGGGGCTCGGAAGATTAGACACCCCGCTTATCACCACTCCAACTCCCGGAGGTCTCTGATGGTATTTGGAGATAGAGACGGATAAGTGAGCCAATTCAAATAGATTACAACTAAACTGATATCGTCTGTGCACCTATTAAGTAGCCTGCCCTATAGGATTTTAAATGGGGTTTTAAAAAGGCACTACAAGTCTCACTGGAGACTTGGATCAGTGACGTTTTGGCGTTTGCCATATCAGGTGATCTTGAAGAGTGAAAAGAAAAGATTTGAAGATCATTACATTTTGGGGGGGATCCCAATCACTTCCAGAAAATAGCTGTCTGATATGAGTGTAAACAGAGTCGAGTCTGGGTGACCCCCCTAGCCTGATAAAAACGGATTGAATCTTAATTGACCGGATCAGCGTCTTAACAGGTAGGCACTTAACCGATCATTCAATTCAGTTGAGAGTGTTCGGTGATATGGGCTCTTGCCGTCGCCACTGATTAAAACATGTATGGGGTGTGCGTGTGAGTATGTGCCACCGTTAACGTGGATACCGTTTGGGTGACTCACGCGCGGTCACACCGTTACGCTTGCCGCCAGCCTGCTGCACCTGTTGTAATTGGTGCAAATGGGAAAGAAACGGGATGCGCAGTTTTCACCCGCAGGGGACATATCCAAATTATAGACTGTGTATGTGTCATTGGTAGAACGTCGACCACATCCGGCCGCTGTCATCGCATTCTACAACGGAACTGTTTTTCTTTGTTGAAGAATGAGATATCTTCATTAAGATTGTAATTTAGCTATGGGCTGAATTTAATTCTGCATAATTCAGCTCAATTTATTTTAAGGCTACAGAAAATGTCATCTAATAATTCAAATGAATCTAACGTTCATAGCCTACATGATAATGATGTGTGTGTGTGTGTGTGTGTGTGTGTGTGTGTGTGTGTGTGTGTGTGTGTGTGTGTGTGTGTGTGTGAATAAGATAGTGAAAGAGAGAGACCATTGCTTCTATTTATTGCAGCATGTGTTGCGTAGTATTCAGTGGGGAGCACCTGAATTGTTGTCCACTATCAGGTAAAAGCACAAGCTACAACTCCAGGCGTAGGCTAATTCACCACTGTGTGGTTTAACATTCTCACCTCTCCAGTCCATGTTTCTCTCTCTGATAAATTGGGGCAATATCGTGTCATAAACCATAAACCGGTCATAAACCATCTGTCATGCGCACAATCATCACAAGACAGATGAACTGTGAGTATGATAATGGCTGGAGAGAGTGCACGCGCGCGCATGTGTGTGTGCAGGGCCGGTTCCTGGCATAAGCGACATAAGTGAGGGGGCCCCCACCCAAAATATATATATATATGTATTTTTTTAGGAACTCCATTGGGGTCTCAACTAACTGTTAGAATAGCAGAATACACAAGGTGCAATTTCCAAATGTGGTTGTGCATCAGCAGTTTTTCTCTTGTTATGTCAGTCACTGATAGTCACCCAACAATTTTTAGATTGGTAAGTTAGTCTAGCCACTAGCCAGCTATCTAAACTTGTAGTAATCATGACTGAATACCGACAGGCTCGCAGGGCAGGTGCTCAGGGGCCCTGACTTCCAGAGGGCCCCCATTGATTTTGTTAATCACTCTCACTCAGATATCATTCATATGGCATAAGTATTGGAAAAAGGTAAAGAACTGCAGGAAATGTGTTTTAAAAATAAAATGATTTCCCTCTACCCCATGGCAGAATGGGTAGAATTGCCGTAAAACTGCACACATCTCCCTGGTGTGTGTGTGTTTGTGTGTGTGAGTGCGTGCGTGCGTGCGTGCGTGCGACACAACGATTGTAACGGATGGAGAAAATCCGCTATTTTCTTGTCACACTCAGGTCTCTTGGGTCGTCTTGGCAGGATGGCGCAAGTCATGGTAACAAAGAAAAATGCGAGGAGGTTATTTTCGCGGGCTGCTCTCTCCATCGGACAGTCGGTGTGTTTAGTTGCTTGGACCGTAGTACAGTAGTAGCCAAGTGTAGTGTAGGACAAAGACACAGACACTGATTGTCCTTGTAAGAATATTAGGGTTCTTTGTGCTTCTTTCAAATCACACTGTCAGAAGACCAAGGGCACTCATACACGCTCCTGCTTAAATCCTGCTTTGTGTAACGGAGACGGTAACAGACCTTTTCCCGCCCGGTGGCACACATCAGGCTGGTGATGATGGGACCGGAGAGATTCGGGCTCGTGGAGTTACCGCTGCGCCCGGTAGACGTCGCCGGTTCACCTCCCCTGGAGTTGGCGGGAGAGGATCCGCGCGCAACGGATGACCATCACGGGATTGAGAGCCTGGCTCTAGCCTCGGTTGAGGTGCCGGTGAATGTAAACTGCAGTCCGTGGGGGTAAGAAACATCAACAAGCGGGCTATACTGACTGGTGCTGTGTGAAACCTAGGCTACTGTACTAGTCCTGTCACTGCGCAAGGTGACTTTGGTTTTTGGCTACTCGGCTACTTCATCATGACCGCTGGTTTGACAACATGTCTACAGTGACTGGGTGTCAGCATAGTGACAGTATAGAAAGATATCGCAATTTGCAGTAGCCTGTTATTCTTAATCAGGGTGTTTTCCAAAGAAAAACAACACGGGCTTTGATCCTGTTGTTATTTCCGGTGAACAGGTAGAGACCTAGTTCTGTAGGCCTATGTTCAGCCAGGTCTTCTGCATTTTTACCGGAAGTAGTTGACAGTCACTAGATGGAACTCACTGTATCCACCACTGTTGTGTCTGAGGAGAACGTGAATGTTGTGTCTGGAGATCTATATATATGGCTCTGGTTGAGCCTTATATAGTTAGTTTCCACATGCGGATTTTGTGTTGGGTCATAATAACATAGACTACAGTTAACATGATATTTTGGAAATTTGTTGAATAACAGGGCTGAGTATGCTGATAAAGGAGATGAAAGTTTATATTGTCAGTCCAGCTGTTTTGGCCTCCTTGCCTGTCCAGGTCAGCTGTAAGAATGCAATTGCAGGTAGAGGGACCAGGGAAACAGGGGCAGACTGGGACAAGAATTTGGCCATGGCATTTTATCCACACCACCCAACATCACTGTGCGAGCCGTCAACAAAATGAAGACGTTTTGAGTGAAGTGACAACGTAGAACATATAGTCACCCTTTTTTTGGGGCTGTCTAACTGATGATCGAGTCGGACCCTGTTTCTAGGCTGATGCCGCGTTTGAAATGGAATGTGTGTTTGTATGACCTCAGCTCAGCCAATCAGAAAACCGGGCCTGCCCGTCTTGGGCCGGCCTTGCCCACTGATCAGCCAAAAGCTCATCGTTATATATTAGTTTTAACAGAAATTGCCTAAAAATCGTAACACTGAAAACTTAACAGGCCCACAGGCCACCTTTTTTATTGAAATAATTTTTGGGTGTGTCATTTCCGACCAGTCCACCGACTAAAAAATTGTCAAGCCCATCTAGCATTTGACAGAATTGCCAGATGGCCAATCTGCCCCTGCAGGGAAATGTTCGTTTAAAAAATATATATTTTAAAGTATTTTTCCAGTATTATTGACAGGGATAGATAGAAATGAGCAAGGAGACAGACAGACAGTACAGACAGACAGACAGACAGACAGTACAGATAGACAGACAGACAGACAGACAGACAGACAGACAGACAGACAGACAGACAGACAGACAGACAGACAGACAGTACAGACAGGCAGGCAGGCAGGCAGGCAGGCCGGCAGGACAGGACAGTATAGACAGACAGACAGGACAGTATAGACAGACAGACAGGACAGTATAGACAGACAGGACAGTAGGATGATAGTAGGATGATAGGGAGAAGACCAAAGGGCCAGGATTCCATTCCATGCAGGCTGAGGACCGTATATGTACAGAGGGCGGTGGCCTTAACAATTCGACCAACCTCAGGCACAGGATATTTCAATATGATCACATTTAGACAACATGTTTCCCACTGGGCACAGGCATCAGTTCAATGTCTATTGATCACATTTAGACAACATGTTTGGATATTGGACTATCGTCAAATTATGTTAGATGTCCAGCAAGAGAAGACTTGACCAACCTGCAGGCTGCGTCAATGGTTATGTGTGTGTGTGTGTGTGTGTGTGTGTGTGTGTGTGTGTGTGTGTGTGTGTGTGTGTGTGTGTGTGTGTGTAATGGCGTGTGATAGATATTGTACCGACCTTGACCTCTCCTCCACCACTAATGCATCTTTGTCCACCGGGAACGACTAAGGTGTGAGCAACACATCTCTCTCCCTCCCCCTCTCTTCTCTCCCTTCAATCTGTGTGGCTGCTCTGCCCCCTCTCTTCTCTCCCCAACCTCTTCTGTCTTTCTTTCTCTCCATCCTATGGGGCCTCTGTGCGTCCAGACAACAATTCTATAATACATGACAGAGGTTTCCCGCTGCAGTCTCAACCTGTCACCTCACGTCTGAGTCTGTCTGATTCCAAGCAACAGAGTTAATGTGTCCTTCTTTTCATCCCACAGCTAATTCAGAGATTATTTTAGCATATTTTTATTGCTCTAAGCAGAGACAAGAGATAGAGGGAGCGAGAGAGGGGGAAAGATAGATATAGAGACAGGGAGAGAGTGAGACAGAGAAAGAGAGAGAGCGACGGATAAAGATATATATAGAGACAGGCAGACAGAGACAGATAGACAGATACAGAGAACATTGTTTAAGGTGGTTTGTGGGGGTTGTAGTTCACTGTGTGTACGGTTATAGTTCACTGTGTTTGTGTGTGGCTCGTCAGCGGAATGTGGAACATCTAGTTGCTGTGGCGACCTGAGGGCCTTCTCCGTGTACCTGAGCAAGTGGGACAGGATTAGAACCAAGAGCAGATGGGCTAAGTACCTCCCCCATAGAACACACACACACATTAACCTGCAGCCCTCACATAGACATATTCAAATGAAACATTTTAAACCTACAGTGCATTCAGAAAGGATTCAGACCCCTTGACTTTTTACACATTTTGCTACATTGCAGCCTTATTCTAAAATTGATTACATTTATCAAGTTTGAAGGTAAGACCAAGATGCAGATGGTGTCGGAGTAACAATGTTTATTACGGCAACAGGGCAGGCAAACGACAGGTCAAGGCAGGCAGGGGTCGATAACCAGAGTAGGGATAAAGAGCTGGGGCAAAGGGCTGTGAGACATGGGTTTAACTCGGGACACTTGAAAAGTGGAGTGTCTACAAAGGCTACGGGGCAACAGAAGACGAACAGCAGAGGGACTAATAATTTTAGAGATGGGAAATGGGCCAATAAACCATGGGGAGAGTTTGCACAATTCCACCCGGAGGGCAGATCCCAGGTGGATGGCCATACCTTCTGCCCGAGACGAAACCGGGGAGCTGGGGTCTGATGGCGATCCGCTTGTTGTCGATACCTGGAGGTGGTCTTGAGGAGGGCCAACCGGGCTCTCCTCCAGGTACGACAACAGCGGCGGACAAACATCTAGGCAAAAGGTACGTCGACCTCTTCCTCCTGCTCGGGGAAGAGCGGGTGCTGATACCCCAGGGAACATTCAAAGGGCGATAGGCCCGTGGCAGAGCAGGGAAGGGTGTTGCGTGAGTATTCCACCCACACAAGCTGCTGGCCCCAGGTGGTGGGGTTGGCAAGACCAGGCAGCGCAGTGTTGTCTCAAGGTCCTGGTTGGCTCGCTCTGACTGGCCATTGGACTGGGGGTGGAACCCAGAGGACAGGTTGGCCGACAGCTCGATGAGGGTGCAGAACGCCTTCCAGAACTGGGACGAGAACTGGGACCCCGGTCGGAGACCATGTCCACGGGCAGTCCATGCATCCGGAAGACGTGCTGCACCATGAGCTGGGCTGTCTCCTTGGCCACGGGTAGTTTGGGGAGAGGAATGAAGTGGGTGGCCTTGGAAAACCGGTCGACCACAGTCAGGATGGCAGTGTTGCCCTCAGACGGGGGGAGACCCGTGATGAAATCCAGGGATATGTGGGACCAGGGACGGTAAAGGACAGGCAGAGGTTGCAGGAGGCCAGCCGGAGCTTGCCGATGAGTCTTGTTCTGAGCACACACTGTGCAAGCAACGATGAATGCGGAGACGTCAGGGACCATGGTGGGCCACCAAAAGCGTTGTCGCACAAAAGCTAGGGTCCGGTGGGAACGCTGTGCCTCCCGGACCTGTTTCCCTATAACCCAGCTGAGTGCCGTTGCCAGGCACGGGGTGGGAAGGATGGTCTCCGGGGTAATAGCCGTGGGGCTATGGTCTCCCGGTCGATATGAGATGGAGAAGTTGAACCGTATGAACAGCAGGGCCCATCTAGCTTGCCTGAAGTTGAGTTGTTTGGCTGTTCGGAAATACTCCAGATTTTTGTGGTTGGTCCGTACGATGAACAGATGTTCCGCCCCTTCCAGCCAGTGCCTCCATTCCTCCAATGCCATCTTCACTGCGAGAAGCTCACGATTTCCCACATTGTTGTTTTTCTCCGCTGTATTGAGGCGATGGGAGAAGAAGGTGTACCTCCAGGTCCAGAGCAGAACGCTGGGACAGGACCGCCCCCACTCCTACATCCGACGCATCGGCCTCCACCACGAACTGACGGGACGGGTCAGGATGAACCAGGATGGGAGTAGTGGAGAAGCAATGTTTGAGGTCCCGGAACTCCCGGTCAGCAGCATGGGACCACAGGAATGGAACCTTGGGTGAAGTGAGTGCTGACAGGGGGAAAGCCAGGGTGCTGTAACCCCAGATGAAGTGGCGCCCATAAGTTGGCGAAACCCCAGGAAACGTTGCTGCTGCACCCTGGACGAAGGCTGAGGCCAATTCACCACCGCTCTCACCTTCCCAGGATCCATCTGGACACTCCCAGAGTGGACACTCCCAACAAACAGCTGGTTATGTAGGAGGCATTGAAGAACCTTTCGGACGTGGAGAACATGTTCTTGAGGGGAGCGGGAGAAGACGAGGATGTCATCAATGTAGACGAAGACGAACCGGTTCAACATGTCAAAGAGAACGTAATTTACCAGAGCCTGGAACACAGCTGGGGTGTTGGTGAGGCCAAATGGCATGACCAAATACTTGTAGTCGCCGCTGGCCATGTTGAAGGCGGTCTTCCACTCAACCCCCTCCCTTGTCTGCACCAGATGGTAGGCATTCCATAGATCCAGCTTGGAAAACACGGTGGCCTCTTGGAGTAGCTCAAAGGCCGAAGTGATGAGTGGTAGCAGTTCTTTACCGTTATGCCGTTGAGTCCCCGGTAGTCAATGCACGGCCACAGGATCTTGTCCTTCTTCTCCACAAAGAAGAATCCTGCGCTGGTGGGAGAGGACAAAGGACGTATAAATCCTGCAGATAGGGAGTCCTCAATGTAGGTGTACATAGCCTTGGTCTCTGTTCCCGACAGTGAGTACAGTCATCTGAGTAGACTTGAAGAGCAGGAATTGAATAGTCTCGCTGTGATTCCCTGACACCTGTAGGTTGAGGGGAGTGGTAATATGAGTGACCCGGCCTAAAGAGTGCACGTCAAGCACACTAACATCCATGGGAGTGGAGAAGGGCTGAGTGTGGATGTTCAGCTCGGAAGCAGGGTAGCGTCCAAAAAACTCTCATCAGCCCCAGAGTCAATGAGGACCCAGAGAGATTTAGACAGCCTTCTCCACAGCAGAATGGCATAAACAGGGGTGCGAGCAAGGGAAGCAGGAAAGTTCTCCATATGGCCCACTAGAGTACTCGCTCTTACCAGTGAGGCTGGTCTCTTTAAAGGACAAGAGGACACAAAATGACCAAGAGTCCCGCAATACAGGCAACTCTTCATGTTGATCCTGTATTGCCGTTCCACTGGCGATAGCACAGCTCTACCTAGTTGCAAAGGCTCGAGAAGCGGTGACTCGGCCGTCTTGGGCGACTCTCGGGTGAGGTCGGGATTGTCGGGGACTTCTGGGATGACTCGGAGACAAGGTGGAATTCCTGGACGTGCGAGCAAAGTCGAATTTCCTCTCCCTCTGTCGTTCCCTTAGTCGCCCATCGATTCGGATGGTCAAAGCGATGAGGGAATCAAAATCCGTAGGTAACTCGTCCTTGACCTCCTCCGAGATGCCGTGCAGGAACATATCGAACAGTGCTTCCTGGTTCCAAGCACTCTCCGCTGCCAACGTGTGGAAATCAACCGCATAGTCAGCCACACTGCAGGAGTTTTGCCAAAGCTAGATTAGTTTCCGGGAAGCTTCTCTCCCGGAGAGCAGGGCGTAAAAAAACCTTCTTCACCTCTCCCACGAACCCCTCCAGACTAACACATATGGCCGGCTGCTGTTCCCATACAGCAGTATTCCAGGTGAGAGCCCTCCCAGACATCAGTGTGATGAGAGGCTATCTTGGAGCAATCTGAGGGGAAGGAGGAGGGCTGAAGCTCAAGAATGAGGGTACACTGAGCTAGAAACGCCCGACAGGTGCTCAACTCTCCATTGAAGCGTTCAGGAGGGAGGTAAACAGGCAGTAAGCAGGCAGGCTCAGGGTCAGGGGCAGGCAGAATGGACAGGCAGGCGGGCTCAGAGACGATACAGGCAAGGGTCAAAACCAGGAGGGCGAGCGAAAAGAGAGACTGGGGAGAAGCAAGAGCTGAGACGAAAAATGTTGGTTGACTTGACAAAAAAAGAACTGGCAACAGAAAAACAGAGTTTTCTTTGGGTATGACGCTTGGCACACCTGTATTTGGGTGTTTCTCCCATACCTCTCTGCAGATCTTCTCAAGCTCTGTCATGTTGGATGGGGAGCATTGCTGCATAGCTATTTTCAGGTCTCTCCAGAGATGTTCAATCGGCTTCAAGTCTAGGCTCTGACTGGGCCACTCAAGAACATTCAGAGACTTGTCCCGAAGCCACTCCTGCGTTGTCTTGGCTGTGTGCTTAAGGTCATTGTCCTGTTGGAAGGTGAACCTTCGCCCCAATCTGAGGTTCTGAGCGCTCTGAAGCAGGTTTTCATCAAGGATCTCTCTGTACTTTGCTCCGTTCATCTTTGCCTCCATCCTGACTAGTCTCCCAGACCCTGCAGCTGAAAAACATCCCCACAGCATGATGCTGCCTACCACCATGCTTCATCGTAGGGATGGTGCCAGGTTTCCTCCAGACGTGACGCTTAGCATTCAGGCCAAAGAGTTCAATCTTGGTTTCATCAGTCCAGAGAATCTTGTTTCCAAACTTCTTCCATTTAAGAATGATGGAGGCAACTGTGCTCTTGGGGACCTTCAATGCGGCAGAATTTTTTTTGGCACCCTTCCCCAGATCTGTGCCTCGTCACAATCCTGTCTCAGAGCTCTACGGACAATTCCTTTGACCTGATAGCCTGGTTTTTGCTCTAACATGCACTGTCAACTGTGGGACCTTATATAGACAGGTGTGTGCCTTTACAAATCATGTCCAATCAATTGAATTTACCACAGGTGGACTCCAATGAAAACAGGATGCACCTGAGCTCAATTTAGAGTCTCGTAGCAAATGGTCTGAATACTTATGTAAATTAGGTGTTTCAGTTTTTTATTTTAAATACATTTGGAAAAATCTATGAAAGCCTGTTTTGGCTTTATATTGTGGGGCATTGTGTGTAGATTGCTGAGAAAAAAACAAACAATTGAATCAATTTTAGAATAAGGCTGTAACGTAACAAACATGGAAAAAGTCAAGGGGTCTGAATACATTCCGAAGGCACTGTATGTCCTCTGTTTAGGTCATCAAAGCATACCTCTACATTTCCCAGTTCTCTTACCCTTTACGTAAGTTTCTCCTCTCCTCTTCTGTCCTTTCATCCTCTGCTTTTATACAGGGGATTCAAAGTCAACAGAGGAGTCTTTTCATTGTGTGGAGAGGAGAGGAAAGCAGAGGTGGGGAAAGGGAAGAGAAGAAAGTGTGTAGACTGGCCTTCCTCTCAATCTCTCCCATCAGTAAAGAGACATGTCTCTCTGTCTCTTTGTGCAACAGGCCTAGATATGTAGATATCTGTCATAGTACCGTGTATAAAAACACTCCCCTTTCTCCATCTCCTCTCAGGGATCTTTGTCTGTCAGTCTCCCCCTTTCTCTGTCTTTATCTCTCTCTTTCTCTCTGCGGTTGATAACTCTCTTTGTCATGACGTGAGCATCGGTGCATCTGTCAGGTGGTGGGGTCGCTCAGTGAGCCACTCTGTCCCTGTGGACAGAGTGGAGGGATAGGAACAAGTCAGACACATTGACAGGAGGGTTAGAATTAATGATGGAGGGAGAGAGAGTGAGAGAAAGGGATGAAATAAAGGGGGGGGGGGGTAAAATAATATAATAATATACTGCGTGGGTAATGACAAGGATGGAGGAGGTGAGGGGAGCAAGGTGGAATGGAGGGAGGGAGGGAGGGAGGGAGGGACAGCAGGGTTAGATTAAGTGATGGAGAGTGACAGGACTTTATTCAGGTTTTTATCTCTCTGGGCCAGGTGCCTGAGACCGAAACTGAGGGAGAGGGAGGGAAGGAGGAGATGAGTGGAGGGAAGGAGCAGATGAGTGGAGGGAATGAGGAGATGAGTGGAGGGAAGGAGGAGATGAGTGAAGAGAAGGGGAGGAGGAAGGGAGATGAGTGGGGGGAAGGGGAGGGAAGGGGAGGGGAGGAGGAAGGGAGATGAGTGGAGGGAAGGGAAGGAGGAGATGAGTAGAGGGAAGGGAAGGAGGAGATGAGTGGAGGGAAGGGAAGGAGGAGATGAGTGGAGGGAAGGGAAGGAGGAGATGAGTGAAGGGAAGGGGAAGAGGAAGGGAGATGAGTGGAGGGAAGGGGAGGAGAGGAGGAAGGGAGATGAGTGGAAGGAAGGAGGAGATGAGTGGAGGGAAGGAGGAGGAGGAAGGGAGGTGAGTGGAGGGAAGAGGAGGAGGAGATGAGTGGAAGGAAGGAGGAGATGAGTGAAGGGAAGGGGAGGAGGAAGGGAGATGAGTGGGGGGAAGGGGAGGGGAGGAAGGGAGATGAGTGGAGGGAAGGGAAGGGAAGGAGGAGATGAGTGGAGGGAAGGAGAATATGAGTGAAGGGAAGGGGAGGATGAAGGGAGATGAGTGAAGGGAATGGGAGGGGAAGAGGAAGGGAGATGAGTGGAGGGAAGGAGAAGATGAGTGAAGGGAAGGGGAGGAGGAAGGGAGATGAGTGGAGGGAAGGGGAGGAGGAAGGGAGATGAGTAGAGGGAAGGAGAAGATGAGTGAAGGGAAGGGGAGGAGGAAGGGAGATGTGTGAAGGGAAGGGGAGGGGAGGAGGAAGGGAGATGAGTGGAGGGAAGGGGAGTGGAGGGAAGGGAAGGAGGAAGGGAGATGAGTGGAGGGAAGGGGAGGAGGAAGGGAGATGAGTGGAGGGAAGGGGAGGAAGGGAGGTGGAAGGGAGATGAGTGGAGGGAAGGGGAGGAGGAAGGGAGATGAGTGGAGGGAAGGGGAGGAGGAAGGGAGATGAGTGGAGGGAAGGAGGAGATGAGTGGAGGGAAGGAGGAGATGAGTGGAGGGAAGGGAAGGGGAGGAGGAAGGGAGATGAGTGGAGGGAAGGGGAGGGGCGGAGGAAGGGAGATGCGGACGAGTAGGCAGGGAGAGAGGGAGACTTGGGAGCAAGGGAGGAAGAGGTGAGGATTAGAAGGGAGGAGGGAGAGAAAGATGGAAGATGTACACTCTACTTCACACACTTATTTTTGCACACAGACCCTCAGCATTCAAACTATATGTGTGATTTTTGCAGAGAGAAGATGCCGTTCCACCACGTCAGGTCTACTCTGCTCTACACTGGAAGTCTCCTGAGCCGGACACTGTCTGAAGGGAGCGAAACCTTCCAACTCACCAGCATCTCCACAGAGGAGCTAGGAGGTCAGTGTGTGTGCATGTGTGTGTGTGTGTGCATGCTTGCGTGTTTATGTGTATGTATGTGTGTTACTGCGTGTATTGCCAATGTATTAAAATAAAAAACAGAAATACCTTATTTACATAAGTATTCAGACCCTTTGCTATGAGACTCGAAATGGAGTCCACCTGGGGTAAATTCAATTGATTGGACATGATTATGAAAGGCACACGCCTGTCTATATAAGGTTCAACAGTTGACAATGCATCTTAGAGCAAAAACCAAGCAATGAGGTCGAAGGAAATGTGCACCTGTACTGACCTCGCCTACTGGATGATAGCGGGGTGAACAGGCCGGGGCTCAGGTGGTTATGGAATATTTATATATTTCTTAATTCCATTCTTTTACCTTTTAGATTTGTTGTTTATTGTTGTGAATCGTTTTTAGATATTGCTGCACTGTTGGGGCTAGGAACATGAGCATTTCGCTACACTCGCAATAACATCTGCTAAATACTGTATGTGTATGTGACCAATAACATTTGATTTGATTTGAACAATGGTGGACATCTTGACGCAAGTGGGGAAAGCAGACTGGGATAGGGAGAGATTGAATATGTCCGTAAACACTCCAAGCAGCTGGTCATGCTCTGAGGACGCGGCTGGGGATGCCGTCTGGTCCGGCAGCGAGGGTTAACACGTTTAAATGTCTTACTCACGTCGGCCACTGAGTAGGAGAGGCCACAGTCCTTGGTAGCAGGCCGTGTCGGTGCCACTGTGTGATCCTCAAAGAGGACGAAAAAGGTTTTCAGCTTGTCCGGAATAAAAATGTACTGCTGTAATTATGTACTGCTGTAATTATGTACCGACAATTATGTACCGACAATTATGTACTGACAATTATGTACTGACTCATGTACTGTTGTACTGATGTACTGTTGTACTCATGTATTGTTGTACTCATATACTGTTGTACTCATATACTGTTGTACTGATGTACTGTTGTACTGATGTACTGATGTACTGATGTTTATGAAGATTGAAGGTTCTATCACAGTGTGAGCCACAAACACACACACACACACACACACACAAACACACACAGCAGTAATACATGTGATGGCTCATACAGACATACAGCAGAGAATGTCTCTTCTGTATGGTGCTGCATACTGATAAATCATTTTGTTTTAGATGAAAGAGAGACATTGTCAATCCCATTCCCTTTGTTTGTAGAGAGAGGGAGAGAGAAAAGCTCTGGGGTTGTTTTCTGTTGAAATGGGAGGTTTACAGGCTTAGATGGGTGTTGTGACTTAACTCAAACACTCAGAGAACTGACAGAGCAAAGACAAGCGGGAGAGAAACATCTAAGACTGGATTAGTACACTGACACAGAGGAGAGGAGACACGGTGGAGAGAGTGGAGGGGAGAGGGGAGGGGAGGGGAGGGGAGAGGGGAAAGAGAGAGGAGAGGAGACACGGGTGGAGAGAGTGGAGGTGAGAGGAGAGGAGACACGGTGGAGAGAGTGGAGAGGAGAGGAGAGGAGAGGAGAGGAGAGGAGAGGAGAGGAGAGGAGAGGAGAGGAGAGGAGAGGAGAGGAGAGGAGAGGAGAGAGGAGACACATCTAAGACTGGATTAGTACACTGACACAGAGGAGAGGAGACACGGTGGAGGGGAGAGGAGAAGGGAGAGGAGAGGGGAGGGGAGAGGGGAGGGGAGAGGAGACACGGGTGGAGAGAGTGGAGAGGGGAGGGGAGAGGAGAGGAGAGGGGGGAAAGAGAGAGGAGACACATCTAAGACTGGATTAGTACACTGACACAGAGGAGAGGAGACACAGTGGAGAGAGTGGAGGGGAGAGGGGAAAGAGAGAGGAGAGGAGACACGGTGGAGAGAGTGGAGGAGAGAGTGGAGCGGAGAGGGGAAAGAGAGAGGAGACATGGTGGAGAGAGTGGAGGGGAGAGTGGAAAGAGAGAGGGGGAGAGGAGACACGGTGGAGAGAGTGGAGAGGAGAGGGGAAAGAGAGAGTGGGAGAGGAGACACGGTGGAGAGAGTGGAGAGGAGAGGGGAGGGGAGAGGGGAAAGAGAGAGGGGGAGAGGAGACACGGTGGAGAGAGTGGAGAGAATTTGTCAGTCAGAGAATAACAAGCAGAGAGAAGTCAACAGAAGTGGGGCTCTGTGAGTCTGTAAACCAGGGCATTGAAGATTCATTGATAAAGATGAGAAATAGGGATGGGGGGGGAAGCTTATGTGACTTTTTGTCTAGCAAAACGTTTTGTGGAAGGTTCTTTGCTGCATACAGACCCCCGCTCAGTCAACGTTATAGAGCTATATCGAGTTTCCTTGTACAGTGCATTCGGAAAGTATTCAGACCCCTTGACTTTTTCCACATTTTGTTACGTTTTAGCCTTATTCTAAAATGGAGTCAATAGTTTTTTCCCCACATCAATCTACACACAATACTCCGTGATGACAAAGTAAAAACTGTTTTTCAGAAAAAAAGAAAAAAAAAGATATATACAGTGGGGCAAAAAAGTATTTAGTCAGCCACCAATTGTGCAAGTTCTCCCACTTAAAAAGATGAGAGAGTCCTGTAATTTTCATCATAGGTACACTTCAACAAAATAAGTATTTGGTCAATAACAAAAGTTTATCTCAATACTTTGTTATATACCCTTTGTTGGCAATGACAGAGGTCAAACGTTTTCTGTAAGTTTTCACAAGGTTTTCATACACTGTTGCTGGTATTTTGGCCCATTCCTCCATGCAGATCTCCTTTTTTGCCCCACTGTATATATATATATATATATATACACTACCGTTCAAAAGTTTGGGGTCACTTAGAAATGTCCTTGTTTTTGAAAGAAAAGCTATTTTTTTTGTCCATTAAAATAACATCAAATTGATCAGAAAAACATTGTAGACATTGTTAATGTTGTAAATGACTATTGTATCTGGAAACGGTAGATTTTTTTAATGGAGTATCTACATAGACGTACAGAAGCCCATTATCAGCAACCATCACTCTTGTGTTCCAATGGCACATTGTGTTAGCTAATCCAAGTTTATAATTTTAAAAGGCTAATTGATCATTAGAAAACCCTTTTGCAATTATGTTTGCACAGCTGAAAACTGTTGTTCTGAATAATAAAGCAATAAAATTGTCTTTTAGACGAGTTGAGTGTCTGGGGCATTAGCATTTGTGGGTTCAATTGCAGGCTCTTCTGAAACTTGTCAGTCTATTCTCGTTCTGAGAAATGAACGCTATTCCATGCGAGAAATTGCCAAGAAACTGAAGATCTCGTACAACGCTGTGTACTATCCCTTCACAGAACAGCGCAAACTGTCTCTAACCAGAATAGAAAGAGGAGTGGGAGGCCCTGGTGCACAACTGAGCAAGAGGACAAGTACATTAGAGTGTCTAGTTTGAGAAACAGATGCCTCACAAGTCCTCAACTGGCAGCTTTATTAAATAGTACCTGCAAAGCACCAGTCTCAACATCAACAGTGAAGAGGTAACTCCTGGATACTGGCCTTCTTAGCAGAATGATGGAGGCCACTGTGCTCTTGGGGACCATCAAAGCTGCAGACAGGGGGAAAAATATATGTAATCTATTTTAGAAAAAGACTGTAACCTAACAAAATGTGGAAAAAGTCAAGGGGTCTGAATAGTTTCCAGTATGCACTGTAGGCCTATTTGTCGGGAAAACTGTGAAGCGAGCCTATTGCATGCTTCTGTTTCTTTTACTAAAGAATGTGAAACAATGTTTTGTCTGTTTGCTGCTTTTCATTAAATCATGTGTCTGTTCTTTTAGGTTATGATATCAAATAAGTATCTTCATATGGGCAAACTGTTATATTTTGTAGCAAAGGCATGATACCCTTAATTTTTTGTTGTTGTTTCTCTGTAAGGCTACTAGCCACCTACCAATGTTATGAAGTTGTCTTTAGCTAGCCCAGATTGGGAACCCATTTCCCAACCTCATAACTAGCTACCCAGAAGTCATTTCAGGCTACTGTAACTATATTAGCTGACATGCCTGCTGGCAAGGCTGGTAGAATTTAAAAAGCCATTAAAATGTAACTCTTAGCGCACGGATCCCACTACCGGGATCAAAATCGACAACATCCGGTGAAGCTGGAGCACGCCAAATTCAAATTACAAAATTGTAATATTAAACATTCATGAACATACAAGTGTCCAACATCATTTAAAAGCTTAACTTCTTGTTAATCCAACCGTGTTGTCAGATTTCAAAAAGGATTTACGGCGAAAGCATACCATTCGATTATGTGAGGACAGCGCCCCACACCAAAATACTTTTCCAAACCAGCACAGGCGTCACAATAGTAACAAATAGCGATAAAATAAATCACTTACCTTGGAAGATCTTTCTCTGTTTGCAATCCCAAGGGTCCCAGCCACACAACAAATGGTTGTTTTGTTCGATAAAGTCCTTCTTTATATCCCAAAAATGTCAGTTTAGTTGGCGCGCTTGATTCAGTACTCCACTCGTTCAACATGCATACAAACAAATCCAAAAAGTTACCTGTAAAGTTCGCCCAAATAAGTCAAACGATGTTTCTAGTTAATGCTCAGGTACTCTAATATCTAAATAAACAATACAATTCAAGACGGAGAATAGTATGTTCAATAGGGAAGATAAATAACGAAGAGCGCGCACCTCATTCACGTGCGCGGCAAGACTACATTTCTAATGAGAGACACCTTGGAAAAACTACAACAACTCGCTCATTTTTCAAACAACAAGCCTGAAACCCTGTCTAAAGACTGTTGACATCTAGTGGAAGCCATAGGAACTGCAATCTGGGAGCTATTTATTTGAATATCCCATTGACAAGCATTGAAATGGACTGTGACCTCAAAAAAAAAAAACTTTGTCCGGATGGATTTTCCTCTGGTTTTTGCCTGCCATATCAGTTCTCATTTTCTCACAGACATTATTTTAACAGTTGTAGAAACTTCAGAGTGTTTTGTATCCAATGCTACCAATTATATGCATATCCTAGCTTCTGGGCCTGAGTAACAGGCAGTTTATTTTGGGCACGTCATTCATCCGAACTTCCGAACACTGCCCCCTAGCCCTAAGAGGTTTTTAATTACTAAATATATATTCCTTTCAACCTTTTACCCAGATTTGCAAGGAAGCATATTTAATTTCTTAATTAACCACCAGTCAGGAGGATACAGACATCTCAAGAGGTATGCATAGAGATGCAGAAAATTCAACACATGTTTTACATCAACTAAGCATTGCAGGAAGAAGCTGAACAATTATCCAACTTCAGACCACCCTCTAGCCATCCTCTCATACTTTGGAAACATTGTGATGGAAACATTGTGAGACACAAAGTAACAATAGCCTCTATATGATTAAAAGGATCTCAGTCCATCTGTTACTGGGCTCTCACCATCATCATTATCATTATTTACATCATTGAAATTCACCAAATCCTTTTGTTCATAAGCCCACTAGGCTACTCATTTGTTGTCATTAAATCTAATGAATAATAGAATGCAAAACACCATTGGGTGTTTGCGCCATATCCTACCCAATTGCGCACAGTAGCCCGGACTTGGTGTCCAATCCGATGCACAGAATTTTTTAAATTTTATTTAACCTTTATTTCACGAGGCAAGTCAGTTAAGAAGAAATTCTTATTTGCAATGACGGCCTATCACGGGCCAAACCCTAATCCAGACGAAGCTGGGCCAATTGCGCGCCGCCCTATGGGACTCCCAATCACGGCCAGTTGTGATACAGCCTGGAATCGAACCAGGGTCTCTAGTGACGCCTCTAGCGCTGAGATGCAGTGCCTTAGACCGCTGCGCCACTCAGGAACCCAAACATAGAAAAACCTTAAATCAAATTACATTTTATTTGTCACATGCGCCGAATAATACCGTTAAATGCTTAGTTACAAGTCCTTAACCAATGATGCAGTTCATCCATTGACATGGGGCTTTCTCTGTTAATGAAATATTCTAGACGCCGCTGTAAATCAAGCAGATAATCAACATAGTGGTATTGGATTGGATCCGCCGTGGATCACAACTGTCTTCACTGGCGCAACGAACGAGACTCCAAAATATTCTGGACATTCTTCCGAACATCATTTTCCCATTTTCTACATCAACTGCTCTGTCACAACAGCTGTTTGTTACTTGACTGTCATTAACAAAAATATTTCCTAGACCAGATGATGGTAGACAATATCACTAGGCCTACCTACACTGTGAACCCCAAAGCATTTTTTTGAACTCAAATTCTTCTCCTAAATTGTACTCAAAGTCAATGAAAGTCACTGATACTTAAACTGTTTATGTGATAGTCACACCAACTAAATTGTTTTAAGTTATGATAACAAATCAACTTTTTTTCCCAGCATACTTTAATGCAGGTACATTTTTTTGGAATTGCTTTTATCTGTGTTTTTTCATGTACATTGATTGATTGATTGATTGATTAAATGTTATTCTACACGAAGAGAAATGTTTTCTAAACTAATCCATGTCACTTTTGCACCTGTTACCGAAATGGTTGTTTAAATGACTGAAATGGTAGTTTAAATTGCTTAGATAGTTTCCTCCCACTGTTCTTAACCCTGGCAGTCATTATGGTTAGACTAATGCTGGCTAGATTCTAATAGGAATTACACATCACTTTGCAAGCCACAATAATGTGATTTATTCCACAAACTTTCCCAATTGTTCCACCATGTATCTTCCAACCAGTATTTCTGGAAAACCTGGGAAATGTACCTGCATTTTGCAACCCTACTTGCAGGCCTGATGTGGCCTGTAAAACCATGAGTTTCAGACCACTTTATAAGGCCTTATGATATATGTAATGGTTCAATTATAGTGATAATATTTGCCTATGAACTCACTTGATGAAGGCCGCAGAACTGCACATTATCGAATTCAGCAACCATGTCTCTCTGTCACTAATACAAAACAGTCACGGGTGGTAACTCTACAATTCAATCGAAAAGGCATGGCACACTGGGAAATTATTGGAGACGTGGCTTAAATGTAAATATACCATACTGTGAAAACAGCTGGATACCAAATGCGCAACAAGTAGCTAGGGCTGTTAGCCTATATTGAAGAACCATACATGTTAGGTGACTCTTTCGGTTAGAAGCATTCAATTTTGCAATCGCATAGGTTACATCAATTTGGATTTGTGTGCCCATGAAAACTGATTTCAGGCGTAGCCTAAAATATCAACATGAACATTTGATAAAGTGGTGCTGCCTTTAATAGCTTAAAACTAAATATCTCATAGACTCAGCAAGACTTTTGTCCCCGATGATGGCCCATAAGGGGGTCGGTGGGTTCCTTTAGGTATTCACGACTGATTAGAATGAAGCTTTCAGAACATTCACACCTAGCCTACTGGTCATTCAGCTCACAGTCGTCTGGAAACTTTCCTACCAGTGCAATGCAGGTCAGTCACATTTCCGTCTCCTTTTCATAACGAAACAATGTACGCCTATTGATAAAGGTTTTACATAGGCTATTGGTACCAATCACTATAGCCTAATACTCCTCCAATTGATGGAAAGATTTAGTGTGCTGTCGACAAACATTCTTATTCTTAATTAAACCTTCTTATATTGAATATGTGCTCATGTTTTATTTATTACTTCGTGTTAGTAGGTTTATGGATGAACATTTTCAAGTCATTCGCCCAATCCTGTTTTATCTATTCTGTCCAAAAGGAATTTAACACATGCAAAATATCACCATAATCAGGCTGAGGCTATGAGACTGTTTTTTATTGTCATCTACAGCCTTTATATTAGACGTTATATCAGCCTTCAGACAGGTTTACACGAGTTTCCCTGCCGAGCCCCAGCCCACGTGTTTTCACACACAACCGTGGGGAAGTGCGCACAGGCAGGCGTGCTCTGGACGAAATACCTCCAAGGAACTGCATTCCCGCTGAAATGTAATGCCTTGTGGCAGTGCTTCAGTCTCTCGAGGGGAGAGATAAAGAGGCAGTCTTTTAGCTTAATGAAAACCCAGAACAGTTTTCGGCACTCAACAATCAAATCATAGGCCTATTCAGTAAGAAACACAGGCTGCTGGTAGGTCCAACTATAGCTGGACATAAATCACAATGACATAGTGACTCCATTGTCGGCCAACACTGGCCATTGTCCTATATGAAATGTATAAAGGCAGACACCGAAATTGACCCTTTTAAGGGACGGTTCACCCAAATGACAAAATGACATATTGGTTTCCTTACCCTGTAAGTAGTCTATGGACCAGGTATGACAGCTTTTGTTTACCTGGCCACTGTTTCAAATGCAAACTTTTTTGATTTGTGACAGAAATCCAATGTAAGTCAATGGTATACAGTGCATTTGGAAAGTATTCAGACCCCTTCCCTTTTTCCATATATTGTTTTTGCTCATCAAGCTACTCACAATACCTCATAATGACAAAGCGAAAACAGGGTTTAAGAAATTTTAGCAAAAAATAAATAAATAATATTTATGTAAGTATTCAGACCCTTTGCTATGAGACTCAAAATTGTACTCATGTGCATCCTGTTTCCATTGATCATCCTGGAGATGTTTCTTCAACTTGGTTGGAGTCAACATGTGCTAAATGAAATTGATTGGACATGGGCCTCCCGAGTGGCACAGTTGTCTAAGGCACTGCAGTGCTTGAGGCGTCACTGCAGACCTGGGTTTGATTCCAGGCTGTGTTTGGCGGGCCGGGATTTCCTCGTCCCATCGCGCTTTAGCGACTCCTTGTGACAAGCCTGGCGCCTGCAAGCTGACTTCGATCACCTGCCTGAAAGTGTTTCTTCTGACACATTGACGCGGGTGGATTCCGGGTTAAGCGAGCAGTGTGTCAAAAAGCAGTGCGGCTTGGCGGGGTCGTGTTTCGGAGGATGCATGGCTCTATACCTTCGCCTCTCCCAAGTCCATAGGGGAGTTGCAGCGATGGGACAAGACTGTAACTACCAATTGGATATCACGAAATGGGGGGAAAAAAGAGGTGGAAGTACAACAACATGATTTGGAAAGGCAAACACCTGTCTTTATAAGGTCCCACAGTTGATAGTGCATGTCAAAGCAAAACCAAGCCATGAGGTCGAAGGAATTGTCCATAGAGCTCCGAGACAGGATTGCGTCGAGGCACAGATCTGGGGAAGGGTACCAAAAAATATCTGCAGCGTTGAAGGTCCCCAAGAACACAGTGGCCTCATGGAATGGAATGGAAGAAGTTTGGAACCACCAAGAGTCTTCCTAGAGCTGGCCGGCCAAACTGAGCAATCAGGGGAGAAAGGCCTTGGTCAGGGAGGTGACCAAGAACCCGATGGTCACTCTGACAGAGCTCCAGAGTTCCTCTGTGGAGATGGGAGAACCTTCCAGAAGGACAACCATCTCTGCAGCACTCCACCAATCAGGCCTTTATGGTCGAGTGATCAGGCGGGAGCCACTCCTCAGGAAAAAGCGCATGACAGCCCGCTTGGAGTTTGCCAAAAGAGTACATTTAACTCACCTCATCGAGTAGACGTATCAGACAGATAAAGGACATTCTCCTTAGCATCTATTAAAGAATGGCACCCCTTTCTCTTTCCCTATACAGTGCACTACTTTTGACCTTGAGCCCTATAGGCCCTGATCAGTGGTAGTGCACTACATAGGGAGTAGGGTGCTATTTGGGATGCATACATAAACAGGTGGAACGATACAGAGGCACCCTGCTGTATTAACACATGTTAAATACCGTTTTTATTTTTTATTTAACTAGGCAAGCCAGTTAAGAACACATTCCTATTTACAATTATGTGTTCTTGGCCAAACCTGGGCCAAAGCTGGGCTAATTTTGCATCGCCCTATGGGACTCCCAATCATGGCCAGATGTGATACAGGGACTGTTGTGATGCCTTAGTCCGCTGCGCCACTTGGGAGCCCCATTACAAAATACAAAGACCTCTTCCTTTAATGTCGAGACGTTCTCCTCTTTTAACAGTTTGATAGGATTTAGATTATTAAAGGGGTTGATAAGAGAGACATGCAATGAAACAGGTTGAATCACATAGAAGTTAACTGGGTGAAGTCAGACCGACATTGTCCTGATGGTCTGTTAAAATGACCTCTAAGCTATCAGTTGATTGACAGGTAATTAGGCAGGTGGACGGCTGCTTTGAGAGGGAGGCTGGAGTGGACTTAGAGGACAAATCCCAAATAATACTCTCTTCTGGATCCTAAATAGTGTAATACTTTCGACCAGGACCACATAGGTGCCTCTACATGGCTCTACATTGTGTACTACTATATAGGGCTCTGGTCAAAAGTAGTGCACTAGCTTATATAGGAAATAGGATCATATTTTAGATGCAGATATACTCCAGTCTATAGCTTCAGTCAGAACACCTTCTGTACCTCTAATGGTGGGGGAACAGGAAGTGGAGCTTCAGTCAGAACACCTACTGTACCTCTAATGATGGGGGAACAGGAAGTGGAGCTTCAGTCGGAACACCCTCTGTACCTCTAATGATGGGGGAACAGGAAGTGGAGCTTCAGTCAGAACCCCCTCTACCTCTAATGGTGGGAGAACATAAAGGGTTTTAATTGAACACCCTCTGTACCTCAAATTATGTGGGAACTGGAAGGGTTTTAACTGAGTGGAATCAGTAGAAAGGCTGTAGGTGTTATGTGTCAAAGGGTTCCCTCTGAAAGAAGTGTGACTCCCCCTAGGGTTGGTTAAATACAGGAAGTGACTGAAATAAACCACAACAGAGAGAGAGGGAAGAAGAAAGGTTGACAAAGACAAAGGAGCTTAGTGTATAGCATATTGAGACGGGTGGTGAGAGGAAGATTAGCTTCTGGGAGTTAAACACAAAGGCTCCGGCAGGAGAAAAGACTTGTTGTCAATATAAGGCTTATCCTTGTATCACGTCTGATTGTCTGATGTTGATTGTGTGGTGAATGTAAGAACGGAGCTGCAGGTCAAATATGGTAGTTATAGTTTTGTTCTTCTGTTCTTCCTGCTTTTTGTAATTAGAGGGAGGGAGGGAGGGAAGCAGGCAGGAAGACGAGAAGACAAAATGAACGGAGCCATTGATAATGCATTTAATGAATGTTTGGGTAGCACTCCACATAATAAATATTTTTTTATGATTTAGTAAATCGTTTCTTAATTTTTATTCCTCATTACTCACACATTTGTATATGTAACCTAGTTATTTACACTTTTATAATAAAAATTACAAGTATTTAAAAACGATTCATCAGATCATTCATAAGATGCTTAATATAAGTAATTATAAACCATTTACTAATCATTAGTTAAGTATTTTTGTGTGGCTTCATAGAACGTGTGGGCTATTTATCATTTATAAATACTTTATAAATGTTTTGAGTGATCAGTGTAAATTCTTGCAAAAAGATGGAAATGCCATTGGTAGACATTCCAGCAGTACCTGATGCTCTTTAAGGTCTCAAAAAATATAAATGATTAAACAATAAGCACATACATAAAAAAATATATACGTGCATTCGGAAAGTATTCAGACCCCTTGAACATTTTGTTACGTTACAGCCTTATTCTAAAATGGATTCAAAAAAAATGTACTCATCAGTCTACACACAATACCCCATAATGACAAGACAAAACCCAGGTTCAGAAATGTTTGCAAATGTACTAAAAATTTAAAAAAGAAATATCACATTTACATAATTATTCAGACCCTTTACTCAGTACTTGGTTGAAGCAATTACAGTGTCGAGTCTTATTGGGTATGACGCTACAAGCTTGGCACACCTGTATTTGGGGAGTTTCTCCCATTCTTCTCTGCAGATCCTCTCCTCTCAAGCTCTGTCAGGTTGGATGAGGAGCGTCGCTGCACAGCTATTTTCAGGTCTCTCCAGAGATGTTTGATTGTGTTTTAAGTCCTGGCTCTGGCTGGGCCACTCAAGGACATTCAGAGACTTGTCCCAAAGCCACTCCTGCGTTGTCTTGGCTGTATTGGAACATTAACCTTCACCCCAATCTGAGGTCCTGAGCTCTCCAGAGAAGGTTTTCATCAAGGATCACTGTGTACTTTGCTCCGTTCATCTTTGCCTCCATCTTGACTAGTCTCCCAGTCCCTGCCGCTGAAAAACATCCCCACAGCATGATGCTGCCACCACCATGCTTCAACGTAGGGATGGTGCCAGGTTTCCTCCAGACGTGACGCTTGGCATTCAGGCCAAAGAGTTCAATCTTGGTTTCATGAGACCAGAGAATCTTGTTTGGTTGAGTGCTGCAGAAATGGTTGTCCTTCTGGAAGGTTGTCCCATTCCCACAGGGGAACTCTGGAACTCTGTCATGTTACCATTGGGTTCTTGGTCACCTCCCTGACCAAGGCCCTTCTCCCCAGATTGCGCAGTTTGGCCGGGCGGCCAGCTCTAGGAAGAGTCTTGGTGGTTCCAAATGTATTCCGTTTAAGAATGATGGAGGCGGGCCTGCCGGGTGGCGCAGTGGTCTAGGGCACTGAGAGACTCTGGGTTCGCGCCCAGTCTCTGTCGTATCCGGCTGTTACCGGGAAGTCCGTGGGGCGACGCACAACTGGCCTAGCGTTGTCCGGGTTAGGGAGGGCTTGGCCGGTAGGGATATCCTTGTCTCATCGCGCACCAGCGACTCCTGTGGCGGGCCGGGCGCAGTGCATGCTAACCAGGTCGCCAGGTGCACAGTGTTTCCTCTGATCATGTCCATTCAATTGAATTTACCACAGGTTGACTCCAATGAAGTGGTAGAAACATCTCAAGGATGATCAATGGAAACAGGATGTACCTGAGCTCAATTTCGAGTATCATAGCAAAGGGTCCGAATACTTATTTAAATAAGGTATTTCTGTTTTTTATTCTTGATACATTTTAAAAAATGTCGAAACAACTGTTTTAGCTTTGTCATTATGGGGTATTGTGTGTAGATTGACGACATAAAATGTATCCATAATTTAAATCATTTTAGAATAAGGCTGTAATGTAACAAAAAGTCAAGAGGTCTGAATAGTGTAACTTCAGACACACCTTATGCTGAGTAAAATAATATTTTTGCCCGTAAATGCTAAAATAAGCATTTCTTGGGAATGACTTTTTTAACAAAACCAAAGTGTGGATTGCAGCAGTCACTCCTTAGAGCAGTTTCATTTTGTTTAACCCAGAACTAAAATCTTGCCTAATTTAGCCAGCTGCGTGATTCAATTCTAGATCCATATGTCTTCAAAATTGGGAGTTCCAGTTTGGGAAGTCTCCACCCTCGCAAAAGGAAACTCATCCAAAATGTCTGATATATTTCCTTTAACATCGTGTGTTGTGTGCTTATTGTTTTACCAAGTATAGGTTGTAGGCTATTTTTAGACCGTAAGGAGCATCAGGTATTGCTGGAATGTTTACCAATGGTAGGTCTATCTTTTAGTGAGAAATTACACTGGTCACTCAAAACATTTATAAAGTATTTATAAAGTATAAATAGCCCACACTTTAGGTGGGGCCACACAAAAAATACTTAAAGGTCACAACAGTCAAAATCAAGTTTTTCATGAAATGGGATGATATTTGTATGAAACCAGATCAAAGTATGACGACCAAAGTATGAATATGACTGTTGCTTCTATATTGATAAAGTTTGATCATTAAGTTACTGGTCCCCTCTCCCATGTCAAACACCTAGATTCAGGAGGCGGGATAATTAAGGGGATAGGATGACATCACCCTAACTCTCATTTTAATAGACCAATGGTAACATAATATTCTCTTAAATAATTTAAATAAGCACTGCCTTATAACCAACATCGGAGAAGGC
This sequence comes from Oncorhynchus mykiss, assembly GCF_057628025.1. Taxonomy (NCBI): domain Eukaryota; kingdom Metazoa; phylum Chordata; class Actinopteri; order Salmoniformes; family Salmonidae; genus Oncorhynchus; species Oncorhynchus mykiss. Next base: position 12,194,778 of record NC_143050.1, read on the forward strand.
GTGTTTTTGCGGAAGGGCGTGGTTTATATAGATAGATAGCTACTCTACTGGTGCCAAAGTTTGGCTGTAAGGTGTCAGCAAATATAATTCAAGTTTACACATCTATGGCAAAGATGCTTAAATATGTTTCCCTTTTCATCTGTGTTGGGTGTTAGCTAGTTACGGGCTATCTAGGTCTTCATCTGTGTCGGTTGTTAGCTAGTTACGGGCTATCTAGGTCTTCATCTGTGTCGGGTGTTAGCTAGTTACGGGCTATCTAGGTCTTCATCTGTGTCGGGTGTTAGCTAGTTACGGGCTATCTAGGTCTTCATCTGTGTCGGGTGTTAGCTAGTTACGGGCTATCTAGGTCTTCATCTGTGTCGGGTGTTAGCTAGTAAACGGGCTATCTAGGTCTTCATCTGTGTCGGGTGTTAGCTAGTTACGGGCTATCTAGGTCTTCATCTGTGTCGGGTGTTAGCTAGTTACGGGCTATCTAGGTCTTCATCTGTGTCGGGTGTTAGCTAGTTACGGGCTATCTAGGTCTTCATCTGTGTCGGTTGTTAGCTAGTTACGGGCTATCTAGGTCTTCAGCCAGCATGGAACAAAAGGGAGGGAAAGGTTGTTTGTCTGTCTGTCTGTCTGCCTGCGTGTGTGTGTGCCTGCCTGCCTGCCTGCCTGCCTGTCTGTCTGTCTGTGTGCACATTTATGCGTGTATATTTGCATGTGTTAATGCCTGAGTTAATGCCTGTGTTAATGCCTGTGTTCATGCCTGTGTTCATGCCTGAGTTAATGCCTGAGTTAATGCCTGTGTTCATGCCTGAGTTAATGCCTGTGTTCATGCCTGAGTTCATGCCTGTGGTATGCCTGTGTTCATGCCTGTGTTCATGCCTGTGTTCATGCCTGAGTTAATGCCTGTGTTAATGCCTGTGTTCATGCCTAAGTTAATGCCTGTGTTAATGCCTGTGTTAATGCCTGTGTTAATGCCTGTGTTAATGCCTGTGTTAATGCCTGTGTTCATGCTTGTGTTAGTGCCTGTGTTAATGCCTGTGTTCATGCCTGTGTTCCTGTGCAGAGATCCGGGAGGCGTTCCGGGTGCTGGACCGGGATGGGAACGGGTTCATCTCTAAGCAGGAGCTGGGCATGGCTATGAGATCCCTGGGGTACATGCCCAGTGAGGTGGAGCTGGCCATCATCATGCAGAGACTAGACATGGATGGTGAGGCACATACAGAGAAACACAGAGACACACACACTTATTTATACACATGCGCACACACACACACACACACACACACACACACACACACACACACACACTCAAAAGACTTATCATAAACATAGAAACAGAGACAGACACACATTGAGTCTTTAATTATTTAGATCAGCTTTAATATTGCAGATCGATTGTGTCTTCCATCAATGAAATTGTCTGCATCACTTCCAATCCCCCATATACCTTTTAGGGGGAAAATATATATATATATATATATATATATATTCACAACTGAGCAAGAGGATAAGTGCATTAGAGTGTCTAGTCTAAACAGACGCCTCACAAGTCCTCAACTGACAGCTTCATTAAATAGTACCCGCAAAACACCAGTCTCAATGTCAACAGTGAAGAGGCGACTCCGGGATGCTGGTCTTTCTTGGCAGAGTTGCAAAGAAAAACCATATCTCAGACAGGCCAATTACATTTTTTTCCAACTGCCTACACACGTTTTCAAAACTGTCTCCTTTTTTCAAAACTCTACACACAATTCCCAAAACCGCACACACAAAATGCTAAATGCCTCACATCTCATTCAAAATGTAACACTGCATTCAAAATGCTATAAACACATGTCAGAATGAAGCATTTGCATCAAATGGCAAACACTGCTTTCATATTAGTACATTTTTGGATAAACCATGTAAACACTGTTGTTCTAAATCTAAAGCTCTTTGGTCTTTCATAGGCTTATATCTACATTTCAATAGAATGTTCTACAGTGAAAGTAATCTGCTGAGAGGGGTAACAAGTACACTGTAAACACCAATGCAATGTAGAAACAGAAAATATTTATTAGCCCAAACATTACTGTTGTATACAGTAGCATACAACAAAACCATAAACATATGTAAACCAAAAGTATATTCTTTAGAAGACAGCTTCTATGAGTAGTGGGTGGAGAAGTCAGGCGCAGAGAGCAGGGTAGTTCACAAGATGTGGATTTTTAATTTTGCAAAAACCCAGAGAGACGGTCATGCCACACACACAAGGGCTCGTAAAAACCCAGTCAAAACAACAGGACGAAACTGACCGGAAAAATAAATACCACAAAATAATCACACACCATAAACAGAAATTTGTGACAGTACCTCCCCCTGACGCACAGCTCCCGCAGCGCGCCGACCCCGGCCTCGAGGGCGACCCGGAGGGCAAGGCGCAGGGCGATCCGGGTGGAGGCGGTGGAAGTCCCTCAAGAGGGAAGGATCCAAAATGTCCCCCACCGGTACCCAGCACCTCTCCTCCGGACCGTATCCTCCTCAGGACTTTAAATGGCCCCACACACTGCGGCCCCAGCTTCCGGCAGGGCAGGCGGAGGGGCAGGTTTCGGGTCGAGAGCCAGACCATGTCCCCTGGTGTGAACACAGGGGCCTCACTGCGGTGGCGGTCAGCGCTCTTCTTCTGCCGTCCACCGGCCTGCTTGAGAGAGTCCTGGACTGCCTGCCAGGTCTCCCTAGAGCGCTGTACCCACTCCTCCACCGCAGGAGCTTGGGTCTGACTCTGATGCCACGGAGCCAGGACCGGCTGGTAGCCCACCACGCATTGGAATGGCAACATGTTCGTGGAGGAGTGACGGAGTGAGTTCTGGGCCAACTCCGCCCATGGGACGTACCTCGCCCATTCTCCTGGCCGGTCCTGGCAATACGACCTCAGAAACATACCCACTTCCTGGTTCACTCTCTCCACCTGCCCATTACTCTCGGAGTGATAACCAGAGGTCAGGCTGACCGAGACCCCCAGACGCTCCTTAAATGCCCTCCAAACCCGGGACGTGAACTGGGGACCTCGATCAGATACGATGTCCTCCAGCACCCCGTGGTGCCGGAAGATGTGGGTAAATAGAGCCTCCGCAGTCTGTAGGGCCGTAGGGAGACCAGGCAATGGGAGGAGACGGCAGGACTTAGAGAACCAATCCACAACGAGCAGAATGTAGTGTTCTCCTGAGATGGGGGAAGATCAGTAAGAAAGTCCACCGATAGATGAGACCAGGGCCGTTGTGGAACCGGGAGGGGCTGTAACTTCCCTCTAGGTAGGTGCCTAGGAGCCTTACTCTGGGCGCACACCGGACAGGAGGAGACATAGAGCCTCACGTCCTTGGCTAAGGTGGGCCACCAGTAATTCCACATAAGAACCCGCACTGTCCTCGCAATCCCCGAATGACCTGAAGAAGGTAGTGTGTGAGCCCACCGAATCAATTGATCACGGACACCAAGTGGCACGTACCTGAGATCGGTCGGACACTGTGAAGGCGCAGGTTCCAACCACAACGCCCGCTCGATGTCCGCGTCCACCTCCCATACCACCGGAGCCACCAGCCTAGAGGCTGGAAGGATGGGAGTAGGATCGATGGACCGGTCCATAGAGATGGGACAGCGCGTCAGCCTTAGTGTTGAGGGAACCTGGTCTATAAGAGATGGTAAATCTAAATCGTGTAAAGAACATGGCCCACCTAGCCTGACGCGGATTCAGTCTCCTCGCCGCCCGGATATACTCCAGATTGCGATGGTCAGTCCAGATGAGGAAAGGGTGCTTAGCCCCCTCAAGCCAGTGTCTCCATACCTTCAGGGCTTTTACCATAGCTAGCAACTCCCGGTCCCCCACATCATAGTTCCGCTCCGCCGGACCAAGCTTCTTAGAAAAGAAAGCGCAGGGGCGGAGCTTCGGTGGCGTGCCCGAGCGCTGTGACAGCATGCTCCAACCCCAGCCTCGGACGCATCCACCTCCACTATGAATGCTAACGAAGGGTCCGGATGCGCCAACACGGGCACGTCAGTAAACAGCTCCTTCAACTGGTTGAAAGCTCCATCTGCCTCGACCGACCACCGTAGACGCACCGGCCCCTCCTTCAGCAGTGAGGTAATAGGCGCCGCCACTTGGCCAAAACCCCAGATAAACCTCCGGTAGTAATTGGCAAACCCTAAAAACCGCTGTACCTCCTTTACCGTGGTCGGAGTCAGCCAATTACGCTCAGCGTTAACGCGGTCACACTCCATCACCACCCCCGAGGTGGAAATGCGATAACCCAGGAAGGAAACGGCTCGTTTGGAGAACACACATTTCTCAGCCTTGACGTATAGGTCATGCTCCAGCAGTCGCCCAAGTACCTTGCGTACCAGGGAGACATGCGCGGCGCGTGTGGCAGAATAGATCAAGATGTCATCAATGTATACCACCACACCCTGCCAGTGCAAGTCCCTGAGAATCTCATCTACAAAGGATTGAAAGACGGCTGGAGAATTCTTTAACCCATACGGCATGAAGAGGTACTCATAGTGGCCTGATGTGGTACTAAACGCTGTTTTCCACTCGTTTGCCTCCCGAATACGCACCAGATTCTACGTGCTCCTGAGGTCCAGTTTTGTGAAAAAAGGCGCTGCATGGAATGATTCAACCGCCGTTAGGAGTGAGGTGTGGTAGCGGATAACTAAATCCCACTGTGATCGAATTTAGACCTCGATAATCAATGCACGGACGCAGACCTCCCTCCTTTTTCTTCACAAAAAAGAAACTTGAGGAGACGGGTGACATGGAGGACCGAATGTACCCCTGTCTCAGAGATTCTGTGACATATGTCTCCATAGCCAACGTCTCCTCCTGTGACAATGGGTACACTCCTGTGACAAAGTGCAGCATTCTCCTGGAGGTTTGTCACGCAATCCCCCCGTCGATGGGGTGGTAATTTGGTCGCCTTTATTTTACAAAAAGCGATAGCCAAATCGGCATATTCTGGGGGAATGCGCGCAGTGGAAACCTGGTCTGGACTCTCCACCAACGTGGCACCGATGGAAACTCCTATACACCTACCTGAACACTCCTCTGACCACCCCTGAAGAGCCCCCTGTCTCCAGGAAATGAGCCAGCCAGGGAATCTCCAACACCACTGGAAACGCAGGTGAATCAATAAGGTAAAAACTGATCCGCTCCCTATGATCCCCCTGCGTTACCATGTCCAGCGGAATCGTGGCCTCCCTGACCAGCCCTGACCCTAATGGTCGGCTATCTAAGGAGTGCACAGGGAAAGGTGGGTCTATCTGCACCAACGGAATACCCAACTTACGAGCGAGTCCGCGATCCATAAAACTCCCAGCTGCGCCTGAATCGACTAGCGCCTTATGCTGGAGAGTGGGAAAAAACGCAGGGGAAAAAAATACAAATATGTGACAAACAGGGAGCTCTGGGTGAGTTTGGTGCCTACTCACCTGGGGTGGCCGAGAAGTGTTCCACCTGCCATCTCGACTCCCAGACGGACTCTTCCAGCACCGGTCCGAAGTGTGTCCTCTCCGGCCGCAGTAGGTGCAGGAGGAGCCTCCTCCTCCGGTCCCCCTAGACGCAGTCCCCCTAGCTGCAGCTTCGGAGTTGGAGCGGGAGGGCTGGGAGGTGGAATTGACAGGACCCCCTCTGAACGCCCGCGGGCAGCCAGCAGGTTGTCCAGTCGGATCGACATGTCTATAAGCTCGTCGAGGGAGAGTGTGGTGTCCCGACAAGCTAGCTCCCTGCGGACGTCCTCCCGGAGGCTGCATCAGTAGTGGTCCATCAGGGCCCTGTCATTCCACCCCGCACCAGCAGCCAAGGTCCGGAACTCCAAGGCGAAGTCCTACGCACTCCTCGTATCCTGTCTGAGGTGGAACAGGCGCTCACCCGCCGCTCGGCCCTCCGGTGGGTGGTCGAACACGGCCCGAAAACGGCTGGTGAACTCCGGGTTGTGGTTCCGAGCCAGGTCTGGGCCGTTCCAGACAGCGTTGGCCCATTCCAGGGCTCTATCCGTCAAACAGGAGACGAGGAGGCTCACACTCTCCTCACCCGAGGGAGTCGGACGCACGGTAGCCAGGTAGAGCTCAAGCTGGAGCAAAAAACCCTGTCACCCAGCCGCCGCTTCATCGTACTCCCTCTGGGGCGCGAGACCATGTCCAGCGGAATCGTGGCCTCCCTGAACCAGACGATGACGTGGGAGGAGTGGGTTGCGTCATCTGTGGGGGAGCTGGGGCTGATGTCGGGAACCACTCCTCTCCCATCGCTCCATCCTCTCCATCATCTGGTCCATCGCTGAACCGATCCGATGGAAGACGGCTGTGTGATGTAGGACAGACTCCTCCATTGATGTAATAGGGTCGCTGCTCCTGCTGACTCCATAGTTGGTGGGGACTTCTGTCACGGCTTCTATGAGTAATGGGTGGAGAAGTCAGGCGCAGAGAGCAGGGTAGTTCACAAGATGTGGGCAGTCCAGGGGCCAGTCACCAGTGCTAAGCTAGTGCTTCATCTCTTCTCCAGCCTGGGTCTGGCCACAATACTTCGTCCACATTACAAGATACGTTTTCCCTTGCCAAACATCGAGGGAAGTATCTCCTAGCATGGCGTATCCAACCTTGGACAGAGGCAACCTCTATGTCCCCACATGCGTCCTCCATTGCCTGGAGAAGAGGCATGCGGGCATAGGGTTGGCGATCATACACTTTCCAGCGCCAGGCTGAGAAGAATTCCTCTATGGGATTTAGAAAAGGTGAATATGGGGGTAGGTACAAAACTACAAATTGTTGATGGGTGGCAAACCAGTTTTGGACCAGAACTGCCCGGTGAATTAACTAACAACTAACAACTAACATTGTCCCATAAAACCACAAATCTAGCAGGGTCCTGATCTGGACCAGGGACAAGCATTGTGTAAATTGCATCCAGAAAAGTGAGCATATGGCCGGTGTTGTACGGAAGCCAACCTGAAGCCTACCTCATCCACATAAATAAATTAATGGCGAATTACAAGGGCATTCAGCTCCAATACTCTCTGTAACAGACAAAAGGATATACAGATGAGTAAATATGGTATGTCTGAAGTACTGGAAGTAGTGTGGCATACATACCTTTACAAAGTCATGTCGCATATTCTTGACTCTGTCAGAGTTCCTCTCAAATGGCACCTTGTACAGTTGTTTCATCGTCACTCAGTGCCGTTGGAGGATGCGTTGTATGGTCGACAGGCTTACAGCATTGATGTTGTTAAATATGGTATCATTATTCAAGATATGCTTTCTTATCTCTCGAATCCTAATTGCATTGTTGACCAAAACCATATTTATAATTGCAGTCTCTTGTACATCTGTAAACAAGCGTCCTCGTCCTCCATGATGTCTTTGCCTTTCCACTCTGTACAGAATTCAAACACAGTATGTGTTCAGCATAGGAACTGTAAACAATGTACAAAAAAATGTAGTACAGCATGATAACCAACCTCATTCATTCAATGCAGTGCAGTAAATGGATGGCTTAGAGTTTATGTTTATGCAGTACTATGCAGTCATAGGTATTTTACAGTACATTATTGTAATTCTAAAATAGTCATTAGATAGTTGCATACTTGTTCTCATTTCTGAAGGTTCGAATTATGGACGCCACTGTAAATCGACTCAAGTTGCGCTGGACTCTCAGTCCAGCCTCTCTCATGGTCAAACCGTGGTTGATCACATGATCAACAAGTGTTGCCCTAATCTCATCAGAGATGGCTCTCCTTCCTTCTCTTCTTTGCCCTCATCCTCTTCTTCCTCTTCCTCTTCCTCTCCCTCCTACTCCTCTTGCTCTTTGTCCATTTTTGGCATCCATTGTTCAAAACAGGTAATCTGACCTTTGACCCATTTATAGGCCTATGCTACAGACTCATATCAAACATCTCCAATCTAAAATCAAATCTAGAGTCGGCTTTCTGTTCCGCAACAAAGCCTACTTCACTCACGCCGCCAAACTTACCGTAGTAAAGCTGACTATCCTACCGATCCTCGACTTCGGCGTTGTCATCTACAAAATAGCTTCCAATACTCTACTCAGCAAACTGGATGCAGTTTATCACAGTGCCATCCGTTTTGTTACTAAACTACCTTATACCTTCCACCACTGCGACCTGTATGCTCTAGTCGGCTGGCCCTTGCTACATATTCGTTGCCAGACCCACTGGCTCCAGGTCATCTACAAGTCCATGCTAGGTAAAGCTCCGCCTTATCTCAGTTCACTGGTCACGATGGCAACACCCACCCGTAGCACGCGCTCCAGCAGGTGTATCTCACTGATCATCCCTAAAGCCAACACCTCATTTGGCCGCCTTTCGTTCCAGTTCTCTGCTGCCTGTGACTGTAACGAATTGCAAAAATCACTGAAGTTGGAGACTTTTATTTCCCTCACCAACTTCAAACATCTGCTATCTGAGCAGCTAACCGATCGCTGCAGCTGTACATAGTCTATCAGTAAATAGCCTACCCAATTTGACCTACCTCATCCCCATACTGTTTATATTTATTTACTTTTCTGCTCTTTTGCACACCAATATATCTACCTGTACATGGCCATCTGATCATTTATCACTCCAGTGTTAATTTTAAAAATTGTAATTATTCGCCTACTTCCTCATGCCTTTTGCACACAATGTATATAGACTCTCTTTTTTTTCTACTGTGTTATTGACTTGTTAATTGTTTACTCCATGTGTAACTCTGTGTTGTTGTCTGTTCACACTGCTATGCTTTATCTTGGCTTTATCTTCGCAGTTGCAAATGAGAACTTGTTCTCAACTAGCCTACCTGGTTAAATAAAGGTGAAATAAATAAAATAAAAATAAAAATAAAGCAGTGATTGGTTAGTGATCAGTTAAGCTATTCGTGTTTGCACATGTGAGGAGTGTGTCTGTGACCTGGTGAATAAGTGTATAAGGAAAGCAAGTCACTTCCTGTTAGATTTTTGTGTTTTAGGTAGAGAATTGTGTGTAGTGTTTTGAAAAATGTGTTTTATGCGATTGACAACTGAGTCAAAGGCTGAGAAATAGCTTATGGTTTTTGGATATTTGGTGTGTAGTTTTGCACTTTGAGTGAGAGGTTTCAAAAATCGTGTGACATGAAAAGATTTTGTGTGTAAGCAGTTGGAAAAAACTGTAAAAGAAAAGATTAAGATGGGTAAAAGAACACAGACACTGGACAGAGGAACTCTGCCTAGAAGGCCAGCATCCCGGAGTCGCCTCTTCACTGTTGACATTGAGACTGGTGTTTTGCGGGTACTATTTAATGAAACTGCCAGTTGAGGACTTGTGAGGCGTCTGTTTCTCAGACTAGACCATTTAATGTACTTGTCCTCTTGCTCAGTTGTGCACCGGTGCCTCCAACTCCTCTTACTGTTCTGGTTAGAGCCAGTATGTGCTGTTCTGTGAAGGGAGTAGTACACAGCTTGATTTCTTGGCAATTTCTCGCATGGAATAGCCTTCATTTCTCAGAACACGAATAGACTGACGAGTTTCAGAAGAAAGTTCTTTGTTTCTGGCCATTCTGAGCCTGTAATCGAACCCACAAATGCTGATGCTTCAAAATCTCAACTAGTCTAAAGAAGGCCAGTTTTATTGCTTCTTTAATCAGAACAACAGCTTCAGCTGTGCTAACATAAATGCAAAAGGTTTTTCTAATGATCAATTAGCCTTTTAAAATGATAAGCCTGGATTAGCTAACACAACGTGCCATTGGAACACAGGAGTGATGGTTGATGATAATGGGCCTCTGTACGCCTATGTAGATATTCCACTATAAATAGTCATTTACAAAAACAAGGACATTTCTAAGTGACCTGGCCAAGATAAAGCAAAGCAGTGCGACAAAAACAACAACACACAGTTACACATAAACAAATGTACAGTCAATAACACAAAAGAAAAGAAAAATAGAAAAATCTATGTACAGTGTGTGCAAATGTAGAAGAGTAGGGAGGCAATAAATAGGCCATAGAGGTGAAAATAATTACAATTTAGCATTAATACTGGAGTGGTATATGTGCAGATGATGATGTACAAGTAGAGATACTGGTGTGCAAAATAACAAGAGGGTAAGTAATAATATGGGGATGAGTTAGTCGGGTGTGCTATTTACAGATTGGCTGTGTACAGGTACTGTGATCGGTAAGCTGCTCTGACAGCTGATGCCTAAAGTTAGAGGGGGAGACATAAGTCTCCAGCTTCAGAGATGCTTGCAATTAGTTCCAGTCATTGGCAGCAGAGAACTGGAAGGAAAGGCGGCCAAAGTAAGTGTTGGCTTTGGGGATGACCAGTGAAATATACCGGCTGGAGCGCATGCTACGGGTGGGTGTTGCTATGGTGACCAGTGTGCTGAGACAAGGTGGGGCTTTACCTTGCAAAGGTAAAGGATTACCTGGAGCCAGTGGGTTTGGCGACTGGTATGTAGTGAGGGCCAGCCAACAAGAGCATACAAGTCGCAGTGGTGGGTAGCCTTATCAGAAGTCACATAATTAGTTAAATAAAGTCCACCTGTGTGCAATCTAAGTGTCACATGATCTGTTACATGATCTCAGTGTATCTCAGACCTGTTCTGATTGGCCCCAGAGTCTGCAACACCACTAAGCAAGGGGCACCACCAAGCAAGCGGCACTATGAAGACCAAGGAGATCTCCAAACAGGTCAGGGACAAAGTTGTGGAGACGTAGAGATCAGGGTTGGGTTAAAAAAAATATCTGAAACTTTGAACATCCCACGGAGCACCATTAAATCCGTTATTAAAAAATGGAAAGAATATGGCACCACACCTGCCAAGAAAGGGCCGCCCACCAAAACTCACGGACCAGGCAAGGAGGCCATTACTCAGAGTCGCAACAAATCAACCGAAGATCACCCTGAAGGAGCTGCAAAGCTCCACAGCGGAGATTGGAGTATCTGTCCATAGGACCACTTTAAGCCGTGCACTCCACAGAGCTGGGCTTTACAGAAGAGTGGCCAGAAAAAAGCCATTGCTTAAAGAAATAAATAAGCAAACACATTTGGTGTTCACCAAAAGACATGTGGGAGACTCCCCAAACACATGGAAGAAGGTACTCTGGTCAGATGAGACTAAAATTGAGTTTTTTGGCCATCAAGGAAAACACTATATCTCGCGCAAACCCAACACCTCTCATCACCCCGGGAACACCATCCCCACAGTGAATCATGGTCGTGGCAGCGTTATGCTGTGGGGATGTTTTTCATTGGCAGGGACTGGGAAACTGGTCAGAATTGAAGGAATGGTGGATGGTGCTAAATACATGGAAATTCTTTAGGGAAACCTGTTTCAGTCTTCAAGAGATTTGAGACTGGGACGGAGGTTCACCTTCCAGCAGGACAATGATCCTAAGCATACTACTAAAGCAACAGTCAAGTCGTTTAAGGGGAAACATTTAAATGTCTTGGAATTGCTTAGTCAAAGCCCAGACCTCAATCCAGTTGAGAATCTGTGGTATGACTTAAAGATTGCTGTACACCAGCAGAACCCATTCAACTTGAAGGAGCTGGAGCAGTTTAGCCTTGAAGTGGCTAGATGTGCCAAGACATACCCCAAGAGACTTGCAGCTGTAATGGCTGCAAAAGGTGGCTCTACAAAGTATTGCCTTTTTTGGGGTGAATAGTTATGCACGCTCAAGTTTTCTGTTTCTTTGTTATATTTCTTGTTTGTTTCACAATAAAAAATATTTTGCATCTTCCAAGTGGTAGACATGTTGTTTAAATGAAATGATACGAACCCTCAAAAAAATATATTTTAAATCCAGGTTGTAAGGCAACAAAATAGGAAAAATGTCAAGGGGGATAAATACTTTCGCAAGCCACTCTATCATAATTTGGTTGTAATCCAGAAAGGTTAGAAAAAGTATCCAAGTTGTGGATTTAAAAGAAAGCATACAATGGCACCTTTTTTTAAGCCCTGGATTTCCATTCCCTTGATATTATTGCTGGATATGATTTTAATAGCTAACATTTCGATGGCCATAAAAAATATATATATGCAGATAGTGGACAACCTTGTTTACTCCTCTTGACAGTTTAAAACTTTCTGAGAAGTAGCCATTATTTACTACTGTACACCTAGGGATACTATACATGATTTTAACCCATTTCATAAGAGATTCTCCAAAATTGAAATGTTCCAGGTATTTATATATTAACTCCAGTCGTAATTTATCAAAAGCCTTTTCAATGTCAGCTATGAATAGCAGGCCTGGTTTCCCAGATTTTTCATAGTGTTCTATTGTTTCCTGTACTTGCCTTATATTATCTCCAATGTATCGTCCATGTAAAAAACCTGTCTGATTAGAATGAATAATGTCCGACAATAGCTTTTTAATTCTACGCGCTATACATTTTGCTAGAATTTTTGCATCACAACACTGAAGTGTAAGGGGCCTCCAACTTTTTAAACGGACTGGATCTTTATATTTCCCACTTGTATCCTGTTTCAGTAATAATGAATTCAGACCTTCTTGTTGAGTGTCTGATAATCTACCATTTACATAGGAGTGTTTAAAACATGCTAATAACAGTCCTCTGAGTATATAAAAAACAGTTTGGTATACCTTAACTGGTATGCCATCCAACCCTGGAGTTTTCACGGACTTAAAGGCTTTAATTGCATCAAAAAGTTCATCCTCTGTAATTTGGCTTCACATGAGTCTTTCTGTACAGATGTTAATTTTATATTAATAGAATAAAATCCATACAATTAGCTTCGGTTAGTGAAGATGGAGACTGAAATGAAAACATATGCTTCAAGTACTTTGCTTTCTATTTTAAAATATAATTTGGTGAATCACAGATGACTCCATCATTTGTAACAAGTTTCCGTAAATTATTTTTGGTAGCATTTCAACGTTGAGGATTAAAAAATAATTTGGTGCATTTTTCCCCATATTCCATCCAGTTCGCTTTATTTTTTATAATATATTACACTGGATCTTTCTTGAATAAGTTCCTCCATTTCTTTTTGTTTTTCCTCTAACTTATTCTGTGTCTCTATGGTACAGTTTTTATAGCTATCTAACTGTACTGTTAGTCATTCAATTTCCTTTGTTAATATGGACTCTTTTGACCTAAATTGCTTTTGTTTTAGAGATAATTATAAAAATTATAACTGGCTATACTTATTTCACCATTTACCATAATGAGATACAGGTTTGAAATCTATTTATCATAATATATGTTTGTAAATGTTCCATTAAAAATGTACCGTAGTGATTTAGTGTCCATGTAACTCTACCATGATATTTGCATTGCTACTAAGTAACCCTCCAATTGGTTCCCACTATTCCACCTGCTAAAGCCCCTCCCCCATTCCTAGTTGGGTTGTCATCGACAACCGGCAGACCACCCCCGTCCCCCAGGATCCCTAGGCCCCCGGGAGAAAGACCGGGACCCATCCTTCGAAAAGAGCACACCCACTGAACAGAAGCAGATCAACCGCCAAAAACATCTCCAATACTCTCACCTCAATTTGCTTTATATATATACCAAAAATCTCACGTATCTTAATCTCCATCATTAACAATTAAAATGCGTAATAATGTTGACAGTTCATGAAAAGGATTGTTACACATAACCAAGATTGTTACCTGTAACCAGGATTGTTACCTATAACCAGGATTGTTACCTATAACCAGGTTTGCTACCTGTAACCAGAATTGTTACCTATAACCAGGATTGTTACCTGTTACCAGGATTGTTACCTGTAACCAGGATTGTTACCTGTTACCAGGATTGTTACCTGTAACCAGAATTGTTACCTATAACCAGGATTGTTACCTCTAACCAGAGTTGTTACCAATAACCAGGATTGTTACCTCTAACCAGGATTGCTACCTGTAATCAGGATTGTTACCTATAACCAGGATTGTTACCTATAACCAGGATTGCTACCTGTAACCAGAATTGTTACCTATAACCAGGATTGTTACCTGTTACCAGGATTGTTACCTATAACCAGGATTGTTACCTATAACCAGGATTGCTACCTGTAACCAGAATTGTTACCTATAACCAGGATTGTTACCTCTAACTAGAATTGTTACCAATAACCAGGATTGTTACCTATAACCAGGATTGCTACCTGTAACCAGAATTGTTACCTCTAACCAGGATTGTTACCTGTTACCAGGATTGTTACCTATAACCAGGATTGTTACCTATAACCAGGATTGCTACCTGTAACCAGAATTGTTACCTATAACCAGGATTGTTACCTCTAACTAGAATTGTTACCAATAACCAGGATTGTTACCTCTAACCAGGATTGCCATTACATTACATTTTTGTCAAGCAATTATTGTGATTAATCCTATATTGTCCCTAACAGCAACAGATGTGGGATACACACGCACGCACGCACGCACGCACGCACACACGCACACACACACACACACACACACACACACACACACACACACACACACACACACACACACACACACACACACACACACACACACACACACACACACACACACACACACACACACACACTCAACACCTTTCCCCCACAATCAACCATAAAGTCCGATGCTCAACGGTTGTTACATCCCAGAGCCCAACTCAAGAAATGACCTGATTTATGAATGCATATACAGTTACAGCTGTTTGAGAAAGCATTCAAGATTGAGCAGAAATAATCAAAAATGTGAGATTTAATTAAACAAAGTCAAGTCCTAGGTGATGGAGATTAGATCCACCCCCCTTCCCCTGAAACACACACACGCAATTGCCCCGTTGTGACCATTTTCTCCAACATCTCTGTGCAGTCAGACCTTTAATGATTTTGTGCCACCAGGGCCAAAATAATATGCCCCGTCTCTGATTGTCCGAGTGTGGCCCCATCCCCATGGGTTACTGCAGCTAGTGTTGCCTGCACTGCCAGTGCCTGGATGGGGGGGCACCCCACTGGGACTCCCACTGGCTAGGTATAAGGTCATCAAGGTTCTCATTAGCAGCTTTGAGAATTTCCTTGTATATTATGCTCTCCCATCAGGGGGCTCTGGCTTTGTAGAACCAACCCTGCCAGACAGGCCCAGAATCTTAAAGGGGCAGTGTTGCTCGAGTAGGTCTCACACTGAGACTTATTATCTGATTTCCTAAATATATTTTTTTCCAAGGTTAATGAGTCAGTTCCACCTCCTGGTCTCAGCGGTGTGGGAGGGGGGGTTCATAGTGTATGTCCACTGTGTCTGTGTTTGTATTCACCAGTATTACCAGATTCTCTGTGTAAACCAATCAGCACCATACAAGGTGCTCTCCTTGATAGCTTTGACTCAAAGCTTAAGGTATGGCTTTGAGGGTGCCCGCGCACACACTCACACACGAACACACACAAGGGTTGCTCTCTGAAAGGTGAATCAATGACATTGTGTGTGGGAAATGCCATTGATTTTGGCGTCTCAGCCTGAGGATCAATCCAGACTATTCTGTTTAGCACACAAACCCAAACAACACAACTATAAACTCTTAATCCTCAACCAGATCATGAGAAAAGCTTCAGTACAAAAGATAAAAAGTAGATGTCACTTCAATTTTCAACACTTTGTCATGTGGCCATATGGTCAAGTGTTCATGTGGGACAAGCACACTAATGTGTGTGTGTGTGTGTGTGTGTGTGTGTGTGTGTGTGTGTGTGTGTGTCTAGGTGATGGTCAGGTTGACTTTGAGGAGTTTGTGACGATATTGGGACCCAAACTGCTGTCGTCTGAGACCAGAGAAGGTTTCCTTGGAAGCACCATCGATAACATCTTCTGGCAGGTAGGAACACACTCTCCTCTCCTCTCTTCCCCTCTCCTCTCTTTTCTTCTCCCTTCCTCTCTCCTCTCTCCCCCTCTCCTCTCTTCCCCTCTCCTCTCTTCCCCTCTCTTCCCCACTCCTCTTTTCCACTCCCCTCTCCTCTTATCCCCTCTTCTCTCCTCTCCTGTCTTCTTCCCCTCTCCTCTCTTCTCTTCCTCTCTCCTCTGTTCCCCTCTCCTCTCTTCCCCTCTCCTCTCTCTCTTCCCCTCTCTGCTCCTCTCCTCTCTTCTCCTTTCTTCCTCTCTCCTCTCGTCATCTCTTCCTCTCTCCTCTTCTCTTCCTCTCTCCTCACCTCTCTTCCCCTCTCCTCTCATCATCTCTTCCTCTCTCCTCTCCTCTCTTCCCCTCTCCTCTCTCTCTTCCCCTCTCTGGCCCTCTCCTCTCTTCTCCTCTCTTCCTCTCTCCTCTCGTCATCTCTTCCTC
Source organism: Oncorhynchus mykiss (assembly GCF_057628025.1). NCBI lineage: Eukaryota > Metazoa > Chordata > Actinopteri > Salmoniformes > Salmonidae > Oncorhynchus > Oncorhynchus mykiss. The sequence goes on from NC_143050.1 coordinate 12,211,043, forward strand.
TCTCCTCTTCTCTCTTCCTCTCTCCTCACCTCTCTTCCCCTCTCTGCTCCTCTCCTCTCTTCTCCTCTCTTCCTCTCTCCTCTCGTCATCTCTTCCTCTCTCCTCTTCTCTCTTCCTCTCTCCTCACCTCTCTTCCCCTCTCCATCTGCTCCTCTCCTCTCTCCCCTTTCCTCTCTTCACCTTTACTCTCTTCCTTTCTCATCTCTCCTCTCTTCTCCTCTCTTCCCCTCTCCTCTCTGTCTCTCTCCTCTCCCCGCTGCCTCTCTCCTCTCTTCCTCTCTCCTTTCCTCTCTTCCTCTCTCCTTTCCTTTCTTATCCTCTCTTCTCCTCTCCTCTCTTCCCTTATCCTCTCTTCTCCTCTCTTCGCTTCTCCTCTCCTCTCTTCTCCTGTCCTCTCTTCTCCTCTCTTCTCCTGTCCTCTCTTCTCCTCTCCTCTCTTCTCCTCTCTTCTCCCCTCCTCTCTTCTCCTCTCCTCTCTTCTCCCCTCCTTCTTCTTGCTTTCCTCTTCTCCCTCCCTCTGTGAGGTTATTCTGCAGTCAGGACACATGCTAGATATTGGCTTACAGACACACACAAGCAAACACACACACAAAGATACAGACCCCCTACCTTTTCCTCTCGTCCCATGGTGATGGAGTAAAGGATTTTTGTACTTCAAAGAAAAGAGACATGCCGGTATGTGTGTGTTCCTGGGAGGGTATGTACAGGCTTCAAAGTAAAAAGACTAGAACGGTCTCTACTTCAGAGGAAAGACAGGCTTTTAGGAGAGGGTTCTGTTTGGAGTGGAGACCTGATGCATTTTTGATGTTCTCCCGATCAGAAAAAAAAAAATGTGTTTTGGGGGAACTCAAGCAAAGTTCAACTCAAGTAATTATAGCTCAGTGGTTTTTGCTGCAAAGACTCCCTAGGGGCTCTTCTCAATCCATTATCTTAGGATATAATAGGTAGAGATGCAGAGAGGGGAAGACAAAACAAAGAACTGATTGACAGGCAGAGAAAAAACCCAGACACACATAGAAAAGGGGGCATAGAGAGAGAATGGTAATATAGAAGAGAAAGAGAGTAAAATAGAGAAAGGGAATAACAGATTCCCATAAGTGATTCATGGTGGTGGCAGACAGTCTGTGTCTCTGGGGGGGGGGGGGGGGGGGGTTTAAAAACTCACCTCAACAGGATACAATGAGTTTTAGAGAGAGAGAGAGGCAGAGAGAGCGAGAGAGTAAGCGAGAGAGAGAGAGAGAGAGAGAGAGACAGAGAGTAGAAAATCTTAACAGTATATTTGACCTCTCAATTTCCCTATCAAATCTAAAAACCTCAAATAGAAAACCGAAGAAAATGAACAACAATGACAAATGGTTTGATGAAGAATGCAAAAATCTGAGAAAGAAATTGAGAAACCTGTCCAACCAAAAACATAGAGACCCGGAAAACCTGAGTCTACGCCTTCACTATGGTGAATCACTAAAACAATACAGAAATACACTACGGAAAAAGAAGGAACAGCACGTCAGAAATCAGCTCAACGTAAATGAAGAATCCATAGACTCTAACCACTTCTGGGAAAAGTGGAAAACACGAAACAAACAACAACACGAAGAATTATCTATCCAAAATGGAGATGTATGGTTAAACCACTTCTCCAATCTTTTTGGCTCTATAACAAAGAACAAAGAGCAAAAACATATACAGGATCAAATAGAAATCTTAGAATCAACTATTAAAGACTATCAGAACCCACTGGATTCTCCAATTACATTGAATGAGCTACAGGACAAAATAAAAACCCTCCAACCCAAAAAGGCATATGGTGTTGATGGTATCCTCAATGAAATGATCAAATATACAGACAACAAATTCCAATTGGCTATACTAAAACTCTTTAACATCATCCTTAGCTCTGGCATCTTCCCCAATATGTAGAACCAAGGACTGATCACCCCAATCCACAAAAGTGGAGACAAATTTGACCCCAATAACTACCGTGGGATATGCGTCAACAACAACCTTGGGAAAATCCTCTGCATTATCATTAACAGCAGACTCGTACATTTCCTCAATGAAAACAATGTACTGAGCAAATGTTAAATTGGCTTTTTACCAAATTACCGTACCACAGACCATGTATTCACCCTGCACACCCTAATTTACAACCACACAAACCAAAACAAAGGCAAAGTCTTCTCATGCTTTGTTGATTTCAAAAAAGCCTTTGACTCAATTTGGCATGAGGGTCTGCCATACAAATTGATGGAAAGTGGTGTTGGGCGTAAAACAGACGACATTATAAAATCCATGTACACAAACAACAAGTGTGCGGTTAAAATAGGCAAAAAAACACACAAATGTATTCCCACAGGGCCATGGGGTGAGACAGGGATGCAGCTTAAGCCCCAACCTCTTCAACATATACAGTGCCTTGCGAAAGTATTCGGCCCCCTTGAACTTTGCGACCTTTTGCCACATTTCAGGCTTCAAACATAAAGATATAAAACTGTATTTTTTTGTGAAGAATCAACAACAAGTGGGACACAATCATGAAGTGTAACGACATTTATTGGATATTTCAAACTTTTTTAACAAATCAAAGACTGAAAAATTGGGCGTGCAAAATTATTCAGCCCCCTTAAGTTAATACTTTGTAGCGCCACCTTTTGCTGCGATTACAGCTGTAAGTCGCTTGGGGTATGTCTCTATCAGTTTTGCACATCGAGAGACTGACATTTTTTCCCATTCCTCCTTGCAAAACAGCTCGAGCTCAGTGAGGTTGGATGGAGAGCATTTGTGAACAGCAGTTTTCAGTTCTTTCCACAGATTCTCGATTGGATTCAGGTCTGGACTTTGACTTGGCCATTCTAACACCTGGATATGTTTATTTTTGAACCATTCCATTGTAGATTTTGCTTTATGTTTTGGATCATTGTCTTGTTGGAAGACAAATCTCCGTCCCAGTCGCAGGTCTTTTGCAGACTCCATCAGGTTTTCTTCCAGAATGGTCCTGTATTTGGCTCCATCCATCTTCCCATCAATTTTAACCATCTTCCCTGTCCCTGCTGAAGAAAAGCAGGCCCAAACCATGATGCTGCCACCACCATGTTTGACAGTGGGGATGGTGTGTTCAGCTGTGTTGCTTTTACGCCAAACATAACGTTTTGCATTGTTGCCAAAAAGTTCAATTTTGGTTTCATCTGACCAGAGCATCTTCTTCCACATGTTTGGTGTGTCTCCCAGGTGGCTTGTGGCAAACTTTAAACTACACTTTTTATGGATATCTTTAAGAAATGGCTTTCTTCTTGCCACTCTTCCATAAAGGCCAGATTTGTGCAATATACGACTGATTGTTGTCCTGTGGACAGAGTCTCCCACCTCAGCTGTAGATCTCTGCAGTTCATCCAGATTGATCATGGGCCTCTTGGCTGCATCTCTGATCAGTCTTCTCCTTGTATGAGCTGAAAGTTTAGAGGGACGGCCAGGTCTTGGTAGATTTGCAGTGGTCTGATACTCCTTCCATTCCTCCTTCCAATATCAATATCACTTGCACAGTGCTCCTTGGGATGTTTAAAGCTTGGGAAATCTTTTTGTATCCAAATCCGGCTTTAAACTTCTTCACAAAAGTATCTCGGACCTGCCTGGTGTGTTCCTTGTTCTTCACTATGCTCTCTGCGCTTTTAACGGACCTCTGAGACAATCACAGTGCAGGTGCATTTATACGGAGACTTGATTACACACAGGTGGATTGTATTTATCATCATTAGTCATTTAGGTCAACATTGGATCATTCAGAGATCCTCACTGAACTTCTGGAGAGAGTTTGCTGCACTGAAAGTAAAGGTGCTGAATAATTTTGCACGCCCAATTTTTCAGTCTTTGATTTGTTAAAAAAGTTTGAAATATCCAATAAATGTCGTTCCACTTCATGATTGTGTCCCACTTGTTGTTGATTCTTCACAAAAAAATACAGTTACATATCTTTATGTTTGAAGCCTGAAATGTGGCAAAAGGTCACAAAGTTCAAGGGGGCTGAATACTTTTGCAAGGCACTGTATATCAACGAATTGGCGCGGGCACAAGAAAAGTCTGCAGCACCCGGCCTCACCCTACTAGAATCTGAAGTCAAATGTCTACTGTTTGCTGATGATCTGGTGCTTCTGTCACCAACCAAGGAGGGCCTACAGCAGCACCTAGATATTCTGCACAGATTCTGCCAGACCTCGGCCCTGACAGTAAATCTCAGTAAGACCAAAATAATGGTGTTCCAAAAAAGGTCCAGTCGCCAGGACCACAAATACAAATTCCATCTAGACAACATTGCCCTAGAGCACACAAAAAACTATACATACCTTGGCCTAAACATCAGCGCCACAGGTAACTTCCACAAAGCTGTGAACGATTTTAGAGACCAGGCAAGAAGGGCATTCTATGTCATCAAAAGGAACATAAAATTCAACATACCAATTAGGATATGGCTAAAAATACTTGAATCAGTCATAGAGCCCATTGCCCTTTATGGTTGTGAGGTCTGGGGTCTGCTCACCAACCAAGATTTCACAAAATGGGACAAACACCAAATTGAGACTCTGCATGCAGAATTCTGCAAACATATCCTCCGTGTACAACGTAGAACATCAAATAATGCATGCAGAGCAGAATTAGGCCGATACCCACTAATTATCAAAATCCAGAAAAGAGCCGTTAAATTCTACATCCACCTGAAAGGAAGCCATTCCCAAACCTTCCATAACAAAGCCATCGCCTACAGAGAGATGAACATGGAGAAGAGTCCCCTAAGCAAGCTGGTACTGGGACTCTGTTCACAAACACACCCCACAGAGCCCCAGGACAGCAACACAATTAGACCCAAGCAAATCATGAGAAAACAAAAAGATAATTACTTGACACATTGGAAAGAATCAACAAAAAACAGAGCAAACTAGAATGCTATTTGGCCCTAAACAGAGAGTACACAGTAGCAGAATACCTGACCACAGTGACTGACCCAAACTTAAGGAAAGCTTTGATTATGTACAGACTCAGTGAGCATAGCCTTGCCATTGAGAAAAGCCGCCGTAGGCAGACATGGCTCTCAAGAGAAGACAGGATATGTGCACACTGCCCACAAAATTAGGTGGAAACTGAGCTGCACTTCCTAACCTCCTGCCCAATGTATGACCATATTAGAGAGACATATTTCCCTCAGATTACACAGATCCACAAAGAATTTGAAAACAAACCCAATTTTGATAAACTCCCATATCTACTGGGTGAAATTCCACAGTCTGCATCACAGCAGCAAGATTTGTGACCTGTTGCCACAAGAAAAGGGCAACCAGTGAAGAACAAACACCATTGTAAATACAACCCATATGTATGCTTATTTATTTTCCCTTGTGTACCCTTAACCATTTCTACATTGCTACAACACTGTAAATATACGTAATATGACATTTGTAATGTCTTTATTGTTTTGAAACTTCTTGATGTGTAATGTTTACAATTTGTTTTTATTGTTTATTTCACTTTTGTATAATATCTACCTCACTTGCTTTGGAAATGTTAACACGTTTCCCATGCCGAGAGAGAGAGAGAGAGAGAGAGAGAGAGAGAGAGAGAGAGAGAGAGAGAGAGAGAGAGAGAGAGAGAGAGAGAGAGAGAGAGAGAGAGAGAGAGAGAGAGAGAGAGAGAGAGAGAGAGAGAGAGAGAGAGAGAGAGAGAGAGAGAGAGAGAGAGAGAGAGAGAGAGAGAGAGAGAGAGAGAGAGAGAGAGAGAGAGAGAGAGAGAGAGAGAGAGAGACGTAAAGGAGGAGAGTGAGCACACCTTGGTGGGATCTAATGAGTCATTATGGATGTTTAACTCAGATAATATCAGCTGGATGGAGATGACAAATGTGTGCGTGTGGACTCGCATCATCTCCCTCAGTGCTCAATGTTCCCAGGAAGTTGTTTGTTCCTTGAATGCCTGGAGAGACTGAAGGGAACCCCAGAGTCCTGATATCTGCTGTGTAATCCCTGTCTGGGGAGACTGAATGGAACCCCAGAGTCCTGATATCTGCTGTGTAATCCCTGTCTGGGGAGACTGAAGGGAACCCCAGAGTCCTGATATCTGCTGTGTAATCCCTGTCTGGGGAGACTGAAGGGAACCCCAGAGTCCTGATATCTGCTGTGTAATCCCTGTCTGGGGAGACTGAATGGAACCCCAGAGTCCTGATATCTGCTGTGTAATCCCTGTCTGGGGAGACTGAATGGAACCCCAGAGTCCTGATATCTGCTGTGTAATCCCTGTCTGGGGAGACTGAATGGAACCCCAGAGTCCTGATATCTGCTGTGTAATCCCTGTCTGGGGAGACTGAATGGAACCCCAGAGTCCTGATATCTGCTGTGTAATCCCTGTCTGGGGAGACTGAATGGAACCCCAGAGTCCTTCTGATATCAACTGTGTAATCCCTGTCTGGAGAGACTGAATGGAACCCCAGAGTCCTGATATCTGCTGTGTAATCCCTGTCTGGGGAGACTGAATGGAACCCCAGAGTCCTTCTGATATCAACTGTGTAATCCCTGTCTGAAGAGACTGAATGGAACCCCAGAGTCCTTCTGATATCTGCTGTGTAATCCCTGTCTGGAGAGACTGAATGGAACCCCAGAGTCCTTCTGATATCAACTGTGTAATCCCTGTCTGAAGAGACTGAATGGAACCCCAGAGTCCTTCTGATATCTGCTGTGTAATCCCTGCCTGGAGAGACTGAATGGAACCCCAGAGTCCTTCTGATATCTGCTGTGTAATCCCTGCCTGGAGAGACTGAATGGAACCCCAGAGTCCTTCTGATATCTGCTGTGTAATCCCTGTCTGGAGAGACTGAATGGAACCCCAGAGTCCTTCTGATATCTGCTGTGTAATCCCTGCCTGGAGAGACTGAATGGAACCCCAGAGTCCTTCTGATATCTGCTGTGTAATCCCTGCCTGGAGTTGCCAGATCTGTCTTGTGAGGTTGCCAGGTTTCTGCTGAGAGTCTGCAAATTAGATTGGAAAATGGAGCACTCCCTCCTCGCCAGCAAAACACACCACCACACCGCAATTAATAGCTCTGGGATCAGTGTGTGTGTGTGTGTGTGTGTGTGTGTGTGTGTGTGTGTGTGTGTGTGTGTGTGTGTGTGTGTGTGTGTGTGTGTGTGTGTGTGTGTGTGTGTGTGGACCACTGCCCATAGCAGCAACACTGTTGATATTTGCATAACAAAAAAAGCTGAGAATCTGACGACTGATAACAATCATGTCCAGAGACAACAGATAAGTTGCCTTTATTCACAGATCGTCTCAGAGTTGGTCCAATCTGTCTATAGAATCGTATTCATTGTGATTTAAAACGCTAAACTGATCCTAGATCAGCACTCCTACTCTAAGATGTGAACATGGGCCCTGGGCTTGTCGATCCGGAAACAAACATGTACGGCTTGGAGAAATCAGGAAGAGGTAAAAGAATGCCTGGTGGCCACTGAACGCAGCCGTGAGTTATCAGTTGTGAGAGGTTGAAGTAGTCGAGAAGGACAGCGAGTCGAACATCTATCTGGCTGTGATGGATGTGTCTGGACACCCTCAGTCTGTCACTTATTGCTGTTAACACACACACACACATGCTCACACAAACACACGTACACACACACAAATGCATGCACACAAGCACACACACATGCGCACACACACAAACGCACACAAACAAACACACATGCGCACACACACACAAACACACACACACACACACACACACACACACACACACACACACGCACACACACACACACACATATGCTACATCACACAGCAGGGTTGACTGAAGACAACAGGCTCTGACCGGTCTCAGCACGTCCTCTCTTCCAATCTGTGTGTGTGTGTGTGTGTGTTAACACAGGCTTGTCTTGCCTTTGAAATGAGACTGACTGACTGACTGACTGACTGACTGACAGACAGACAGAAAGACTGTGTGGTTGAGACATCACAACGTAGAGAAAAAACAGACAATACCATCATCTCTCTGCCCTCAACTGACTGACACTGTCTGTACATTAAAATGTAAAGGGTTGGTCCCATGTTTCATGAGCTGAAATAAAATATCCCAGAAATGTTCCAAACGCACAAACAGCTTATTTCTCCCAAATTTTGTGCACAAATTTGTTTGAAATGCTCTCTGTTAGTGAGCATTTCTCCTTTGCCAAGATAATCCATCCACCTGACAGGTGTGGCATTTCAAGAAGCTGATTAAACAGCATGATACTTACACAGGTGCACCTTGTGCTTAGGACAATGAAAGGCCACTCTAAAATGCCACAGGTATCTCAAGTTTTGAAGTAGCGTGCAATTGGCATGTTGACTGCAGGAATGTCTACAGGAGCTGTTTCCAGATCATTTAATGTTAATTTCTCTACCATAAGCCTCCTCCAGCATCATTGTAGAGAAATGGGCAGTATGTCCAACTGGCCTCACAAGTGTATGACGTCATGTGGGTGAGCGGTTTGCTGATGTCAACGTTGTGAACAGAGTACCCCATGATGGTGGTGGGGTAATGGTATGGGCAGGCATAAGCTACAGACATAGTACACAATTGCATTTAATCTATGGCAATTTGAATGCACAGAGATACCGTGTCAAAATCCTGAGGCCCATGTTTCAGCATGATAATGCACAACCCCATGTCGCAAGGATCTGTACACAATTCCTGGAAGCTGAAAATGTCCCAGTTCTTCCATGGCCTGCACACTCACCATGTCACCCATTGAGCATGTTTGGGATGCTCTGGATTGACGTGTACGACAGTGTGTTCGAGTTCCCACCCATATCCAATAACTTCACACAGCCATTGAAGAGGAGTGGGACAACATTCCACAGGCCACAATCAACAGCCTGATCAACTCTATGTGAAGGAGATGTGTCATGCTACATGAGGCAAATGGTGGTCACAGCAGATACTGACTGATTTTCTGATCCACCCCCCTAACTTTTTTTTTTAAAGGTATCTGTGACCAACAGATATTGTATTCCCAGTCATGTGAAATCCATAGATTAGCACCTAATTAATGTATATTTTTTTGTTCAATACAGATGGCTACATCCAATTATTCTTTGATTTGCTTGCCATCTATAGTGGTGATGACAGCAGTCTGACTGTTTACTACAGGAAGCTTTGTGTTTTATTGTAGTTGGAATGAAGTGTTGTGTTGTATTCAACAGTTACTTATAGACTGTGTAGAGTGTGTAGAGTGAGTCTGTATGCTGAGTGTTTTGTTCAGACTGACCCTGCATGACCCTTGACCCCCGACATCACTTATTGATTGGAGATGATTGATTTCATCTTCACTGATTATTGACCTTATCTTCATATCTCATTTAAACCGCTCACCCCCGCTAAATATGGATGTCTTATCAATCAATCACATGTATTTTATAAAGCCCTTTTTACATCAGCAGTCTCAAAGTGCTTTACAGAAACCCAGCCTAAAACCCCTCAGAGCAAAGCAATGCAGATGCAGGCTATGAGAGTCTTCTAATATATACAGCATCTCCTACCACTATGACTTGTCCTCATCGACCCTGTGGGTGTGAGGGGGTGGAATCATTCTATCCCCTCCTTGGGATGTTTCTATTCCTGTATTATTCTAGCTGTGTGTGTGTGTGTGTGTGTGTGTGTGTGTGTGTGTGTGTGTGTGTGTGTGTGTGTGTGTGTGTGTGTGTGTGTGTGTGTGTGTGTGTGTGTGTGTGTGTGTGTGTAGATAATTGAGGTGTAAATCACTTAGAAAGGTGACACGTGCGCTGAGATTGGAATCAATATAACTTTTCTGTTCTTTGTCCTCCTCAACACACACACACACACACACACACTGTAATGATCTTCTTCATCTGAGGAACAGGAATAGGGAGGATCAGTATGCAGCATACCAATATGCAGTGTGGTACGTGTCCATGTTAAATTTATTACAACTGAACACAAAATAACAAACGTGAAACAACGAAAATGGAAACAGTTATGTATGGTGAAACACAGACACAGAAAACAACTACCCACAACCCATAGTGGGAAAACAGGCTGCCTAAGTATGGTTCTCAATCAGAGACAACGATTGACAGCTGCCTCTGATTGGGAACCATACCAGGCCAAACACATAGAACTATAACACACAGAACACACATAGAATGCCCACCCCAACTCACGCCCTGACCAAACTAAAATAGAGACATAAAAAAGGAACCAAGGTCAGGACGTGACACACACAGAGACACACACACAGAGAGACACACACACACACACTCACACACAGAGACACACACACACACACAGAGACACACACACACAGAGACACACACACACACACACTCACACACAGAGACACCCACACACACAGAGACACACACACACACAAAGACACTTACACACAGAGACACACACACACACACACACACACACACACACACACACACACACACACACACAGAGACACACACACAGAGACACACACACACACAGAGACACACACACACAGACACACACACACACACACACACACACACACTCACACACAGAGACGAGATGATGAGATCGAACCGTCTGTTATTCCAGGACACTCCGTAATGTCTCCATTCTGCTATAATACCACTGGCAGGACACTCCGTAATGTCTCCATTCTGCTATAATACCACTGGCAGGGCACTCCGTAATGTCGTCTCCATTCTGCTATAATACCACTGGCAGGACACTCGGTAATGTCTCCATTCTGCTATAATACCACTGGCAGGACACTCGGTAATGTCTCCATTCTGCTATAATACCACTGGCAGGGCACTCCGTAATGTCGTCTCCATTCTGCTATAATACCACTGGCAGGACACTCGGTAATGTCTCCATTCTGCTATAATACCACTGGCAGGACACTCGGTAATGTCTCCATTCTGCTATAATACCACTGGCAGGACACTCCGTAATGTCTCCATTCTGCTATAATACCACTGGCAGGACACTCGGTAATGTCGTCTCCATTCTGCTATAACACCACTGGCAGGACACTCCGTAATGTCTCCATTCTGCTATAATACCACTGGCAGGACACTCCGTAATGTCTCCATTCTGCTATAATACCACTGGCAGGACACTCTGTAATGTCTCCATTCTGCTATAATACCACTGGCAGGACACTCCGTAATGTCTCCATTCTGCTATAATACCACTGGCAGGACACTCCGTAATGTCGTCTCCATTCTGCTATAATACCACTGGCAGGACACTCCGTAATGTCTCCATTCTGCTATAATACCACTGGCAGGACACTCGGTAATGTCTCCATTCTGCTATAATACCACTGGTAGGACACTCCGTAATGTCTTCATTCTGCTATAATACCACTGGCAGGACACTCCGTAATGTCTTCATTCTGCTATAATACCACTGGCAGGACACTCCGTAATGTCTCCATTCTGCTATAATACCACTGGCAGGACACTCCGTAATGTCTCCATTCTGCTATAATACCACTGGCAGGACACTAGGTAATGTCTCCATTCTGCTATAATACCACTGGCAGGACACTCCGTAATGTCTCCATTCTGCTGTAACACCACTGGCAGGACACTCCGTAATGTCTCCATTCTGCTATAATACCACTGGCAGGACACTCCGTAATGTCGTCTCCATTCTGCTATAATACCACTGGCAGGACACTCCGTAATGTCTCCATTCTGCTATAATACCACTGGCAGGACACTCGGTAATGTCTCCATTCTGCTATAGTACCACTGGCAGGACACTCCGTAATGTCTTCATTCTGCTATAATACCACTGGCAGGACACTCGGTAATGTCTTCATTCTGCTATAATACCACTGGCAGGACACTCGGTAATGTCTCCATTCTGCTATAATACCACTGGCAGGACACTCCGTAATGTCTCCATTCTGCTATAATACCACTGGCAGGACACTCCGTAATGTCTCCATTCTGTTATAATACCACTGGCAGGATACTCCGTAATGTCTCCATTCTGCTATAATACCACTGGCAGGACACTCGGTAATACAAGTGGAGGAGATATCCCATTGATTGTTTCTGCGTTCCAAATATAACCCTTTTCTATATAAAATAGACTTATTTTGCCCATGGAGTGAATAGGGTGCAATTTGGAACACAGCCTGTGTGAGACAGACAGGATATTGGATAAAGTGATAACAGCAGAGAGACAGACAGGATAGAGTGATAACAGCAGAGAGACAGACAGGATAGAGTGATAACAGCAGAGACAGACGGGATAGAGTGATAACAGCAGAGAGACAGACAGGATAGAGTGATAACAGCAGAGAGACAGACAGGATAGAGTGATAACAGCAGAGAGACAGACAGGAAACAGTTTCCTTTGATCCGGCTGGCAGAATAGGACAGACTAGAATACAATAGATACACACATTCCATTAATTAATCAATCAATCAATGAATCATTCTCTTTTAATTTGTACATTGATTTAAAACTGGCAACTGACCTGGATTTAAACCCTTCAAAAGAGCAAACCTCAGGGGAACAGTAACAAAGAAAAAACACCTGGGTAGAGAGACACCTGGGTAGAGAGACACCTGGGTAGAGAGACACCTGGGCCCAAATCAACCCTCAAACCCTAATATGCAGTTGTGGAGATCTGAGAGGATTGGATAGGTGTAAGCGATAATGTAATAGTTCCATCTTGTTCTCTGATAGGCTAGGTTGAATTTTCACCACATCACTTTATACCAATCACATCTAATTTTATAAGGCATAGGGCTTGGAGGTTTTAGGGATTGGGGAATGGGCCCTAGAAGGAGAGAGGGAGATCTTAGGGCACGGACACACTGGTTGTGTTTGCGGGCCGAGAGTACTTAGCACCTCTGAACAGAGTGCCAGCCGTAACTTTTAAACCGACTGCAAACCAATTCTACAGGTAAAATAACGTGAAAATGACGTCAGTCAGACGTCCACCAACTTGTGGTCCCTAAAACGTACTGCAACAAACGGCAGATGAACGGCAGATCAACATTTGGTGCGGTGTGTGTGTGTGTGTGTGGTCCCTTGGAGTGGGAGCCAATCCTCTCAGGTATATTCTGGCCCATCCTTCACTCCACAGGTGTACCTGCTACTCTCCTCTCCATCACTCCACAGATATACCTGCTACTCTCCTCTCCATCACTCCACAGATATACCTGCTACTCTCCTCTCCATCACTCCACAGATATACCTGTTACTCTGCTCTCCATCACTCCACAGATATACCTGCTACTCTCCTCTCCATCACTCCGCAGATATACCTGCTACTCTCCTCTCCATCACTCCACAGATATACCTGTTACTCTTCTCTCCATCACTCCACACATATACCTGTTACTCTTCTCTCCATCACTCCACAGATATACCTGTTACTCTCCTCTACATCACTCCACAGATATACCTGTTACTCTCATCTCCATCACTCCACAGATATACCTGTTACTCTCATCTCCATCACTCCACAGATATACCTGTTACTCTCCTCTCCATCACTCCACAGATATACCTGTTACTCTCATCTCCATCACTCCACAGATATACCTGTTACTCTCATCTCCATCACTCCACAGATATACCTGTTACTCTCTCTCTCTCCTACTCCCTGTCTTTCTTTCTATCTCTCTCCTTTTTTCCCTCTCCCGTATTAGAAAGGGAGGGAGGTAGGGTGGGAGGGAGGGAGGGCGGGTGGGAGGGGCAGATGCAGAGTAGAACACTCCAAAAAGTAAAATGAATTATACATTTAGAAATGAAAACCTCAGAGACCTCAGACTGACTTTTGATTGGAATGAGACTTGCTCCGCTCAGAGCGTCATAAATCACTTTCACACACACACGCCCGCACACTAACACACACACACACACACAAATACACACACACATATACACAAACACACACACACACACACACAAAAATGAGAAGGGAAAAAAATGATATGATTTGACCTTGGTGTGTATCTGTGTGTGTGTCCTGCCCCTGCAGTTTGACATACAGCAGATGTCCCTGGACGAGCTGAAGCAGGTTCTGTTTCACGCATTCCGAGACCACCTGACGATGAAGGACATCGAGAACATCATCATCAACGAAGAGGAGAGCCTCAACGAGACAGGGAACTGCCCCGAGTACGAGGGAGGTGAGAGAGGGAGTCGGGGGGGGGGGGGGGGGGGGGGGTGACAGAGAGCAGGGTAGAGAGAGAGTTGGAGAGAGAGAGAGAGACACACAGAGAGAGACACAGAGAGAGATAATACTAAAAGAGAGAGATGGTAGAGAAAGAAATGGAGAGAGAGAAGAGAGAGAGACAAAGAGTTCAGTATTTAGTATTTTATTGGGATCCCTGATTAGCCGCTACTCTTCCTGGGGTCCAAACAGGAAACAAAACAACAAATAAAATACATAATATACATAATACTACATAATATACATATATACATAATACTACATAATATGCATAATACTACATAATATAAATAACATACATAATATACAGTGGGGCAAAAAAGTATTTAGTCAGCCACCAATTGTGCAAGTTCTCCCACTTAAAAAGATGAGAGAGGTCTATGACAGACAAAATGAGAAAAAAATCCAGAAAATGAATTTATTTGCAAATTATGGTGGAAAATAAGTATGCAAGAAAATGTTTGTGTCTGTTCACAATCCCTGTTGTGTTGTAAGGTGTTCTTTATCTGTTTTTTTTAGCTGGATGTATTGCTATCTTGAGTTACCTGGGGTGGCAGAGTTCCATGTAGTCATGGCTCTGTGTGTTTCTCAGCCTCTTTTCTGGACCTGGGGACTGTGAAGAGACCTCTGATTACATGTCTTGTGTTGAACAGACAGTTCTGTACCTTCAACACATCAATACCTCGCACAAAGACCTCAACTTTGAGCCGGGAGAGATTGACATGCATGTTAATGTTTACGAAGTTGCTGACATTCGCCCTCCGAGTACATCTAAGTGCAATACGTGCTGCTCTGTTCAGGACCAACTGACACACAGGCTTTATTCAAGGTCAATGGAAGGTCATTAGTAAAAACAGAAAACAATAATGGCCCTAGCCAGCTGCCTTGCTGTACACCACACTCACCAAATTTGCATTAGTTAAGCTTCCATTAAAGAAAACCTTCTGTTGTTCTATTAGATAGGTAACTCCCAGAGAGAAAGAAGAGGAAGTGAGGAGAGTGAGAGATGATGAAAGAAGGAAGGAGAGAAAGACTGCTAGTCTGCCACGGCCAGACAAAGTTTGAGGAGAGAGAGAGAGAGGGAGAGAGAGAGAGAGAGAGAGAGAGAGAGAGAGAAGAATAGGGCCAGTAACCGAAAGGTTGCTGGTTCAAATCCCTGATCCAACTAGGTAAGAAATCTGCCGATGTGCCCTTGAATAAGGAATTTAACTGTAGTTCGTCTTGTCACTCTGGATAGGATAAATGGTTGAAATGTAGAGAGCGAGATGAAGGGATTCCAGTGAAGGAGAGAAAAGGAGGGTCTGGGAGAGAAGATAATGGAAGAGAAACAGGAGTGGAGTGAAGAGGGGAAGGGAGAGAGAGAAGAAACCAAAAGTGAAATTGGAAGCTAAACCAAAGGTTATCTTCCTCTCCTTCTGCCCTCTCCCTCAACCCTTCCTATCTCTCTCTCTCCCTTCCTCTCATGTTTCTATCCTCCTACCCTTTCTTCTTCCTTCTCTTTCTCTGACCCTGTGGGAATTCAGTCCGTCCGACTCCATTAGACACATCTGTGTGTGTCTGGGTTACTGTCTCTGTGTGTCTGGGCTACTCCAGGCTGATGTCTGTGCTGCTCTAGGCTAGTGTCTGTGATGCTCCAGGCTGATGTCTGGGCTGCTCCAGGCTGATGTCTGGGCTGCTCTAGGCTAGTGTCTGTGCTGCTCCAGGCTGATGTCTGGGCTGCTCCAGGCTGAAGTCTGGGCTGCTCCAGGCTGATGTCTGGGCGGCTCCAGGCTGATGTCTGGGCTGCTCCAGGCTGGTGTCTGTGCTGCTCTAGGCTGATGTCTGTGCTGCTCTAGGCTAGTGTCTGTGATTCTCCAGGCTGATGTCTGGGCTGCTCCAGGCTGATGTCTGGGCTGCTCCAGGCTGATGTCTGGGCGGCTCCAGGCTGATGTCTGGGCTGCTCCAGGCTGGTGTCTGTGCTGCTCTAGGCTGATGTCTGGGCGGCTCCAGGCTGATGTCTGTGCTGCTCCAGGCTGATGTCTGTGCTGCTCTAGGCTAGTGTCTGTGATTCTCCAGGCTGATGTCTGTGCTGCTCTAGGCTAGTGTCTGTGATTCTCCAGGCTGATGTCTGGGCGGCTCCAGGCTGATGTCTGGGCTGCTCCAGGCTGAAGTCTGGGCTGCTCCAGGCTGATGTCTGGGCTGCTCCAGGCTGATGTCTGGGCTGCTCCAGGCTGATGTCTGGGCTGCTCCAGGCTGATGTCTGGGCGGCTCCAGAATGATGTCTGGGCTGCTCCAGGCTGGTGTCTGTGCTGCTCTAGGCTAGTGTCTGGGCTGCTTTTGGTGATGTTTGTGATGTTAACAAACATAGACAAAGGGACTACCTATTGTTCATGTTTTCAGTTACATGGCTCTTTTTTCCTAAAGAAAAAGTCTCTGGAAAAGGAAAGCGGAGAGCAGACTTCATCCGCTCTAGTCTTTGGTTTTCAGTTATATTTTCTCTGGGGGAACTCAGTGCAGAAAGTGTATTTGACCAGTTTGTGATATTACCAGCATGGGGAATGGGAGGGGAGGCATAATATGAAATTATCATAATTTGATGTAATAAGTGACTTAAGTTATACTTCTATTTTTCTCCTCTCCTCTTCCCCTCCTCTTCT
This sequence comes from Oncorhynchus mykiss, assembly GCF_057628025.1. Classification (NCBI taxonomy): domain Eukaryota; kingdom Metazoa; phylum Chordata; class Actinopteri; order Salmoniformes; family Salmonidae; genus Oncorhynchus; species Oncorhynchus mykiss. The sequence continues at coordinate 12,227,889 of NC_143050.1, forward strand.
TCCCCCTTCCCCTCCTCTTCTCTCCTCTTCTCCTCCTCTTCTCTCCTCTTCCCCTCCTCTTCTCTCCTCTTCCCCTCTTCTTCTCTCCTCTTCCCCTCCTCTTCTCTCCTCTTCCCCTCCTCTTCTCTCCTTTTCCCCTCCTCTTCCCCTCCTCTTCTCTCCTCTTCCCCTCCTCTTCTCTTCTCTTCCCCTCCTCATCCTCTCCTTTTCTCTCCGCTTCCCCTCCTCTTCTCTCCTCTTCCCCTCCTCTTCTCTCCTCTTCCTCTCCTCTTCTCTCCTCTTCCCATCCTCTTCTCTCCTCTTCCCATCCTCTTCCCCTCCTCTTCCCTCCTCTTCCCCTCCTCTTCTCTCCTCTTCCCCTCCTCTTCTCTCATCTTCCCCTCCTCTTCTCTCCTCTTCCCCTCCTCTTCTCTCCTCTCATCTCTTCTCTTATTCAGTCCATCCTAAGAAGAAGAACAGACAGACATGCGTGAGGAAGAGCCTGATCTGCGCCTTTGCCATGGCCTTCATCATCAGCGTCATGCTCATCGCGGCCAATCAGATGCTGCGGAACGGCATGGAGTAAGCCAATCACACTGTGAGCCTGGGGAGTGGGCCTTACAGTTAAATGACCTCACTTCCTCTCTCTGCAGCAAAAACAGGAAGACAGACCAGCCAGAACCCAAACACCTCTGTGAAGGACAACTATCTGTTATTTTAATGACGTTTGTTTTGATTTATATCATGAACAGTAAACAGACAAGAGAGTGCAAGTACTGAAGGACACACACGGAAAATGTCATTTTCAGTGGAAAAAAAGACAAATCAAATCAAAAACACTAAGAGGACTTGATGAACAGACTGGACATGATACAAAGCAATCTTTTATATTTTGTGGGCATAAAGGGATTCCTTTCATTTCTGTATCAGAGAAGGCCACCCCTTTTAGAATGATTTTCTAACCACCCCTTTAAAATAAATGTTTTGTTTTTTTACCTCCTATTTAAAAGATCAATTGTCTAATCAAAAGCAATCTATTGAACATGCATCAGGTGCTTTGAGCCATTCCTAATTTTTAACTGAACTTTTGGTTCTGGGTTTACTTCAGGGGGGAAACATTACCTGACAAGCGCTCCTGCTGTTTAATGTTTTAAACTGTATCTAAACGTGTTAATCTGTTATTTTTTATTATTATTCTACTATCTTATATATTTACATGTTATAGTCACTCACCTGTGGACATTATACCAATGTATGTTTACACTGTAACAGAGATGGTTCGTGACTTGAGGACAAACTCGTGTTAGCTCCCAGAACAAACCCCTAGGCTTTAGCTCAGCTGACTTCCATAGTCTTAAATCACATAGGCATCATTCTACACCTGACATTCCCTCCCTCACAATGTTGCTACAGTATAGTCGACTGTGTCTGTCTCTATGTCTGTCTGTATGCACTGCATGTGACTCAGTGGATATTTAAAGGCACTGTAGGTTTGTACAGTATTTACCGTATGTTGTGTCACTCTACGTGTCCATAGGGCGGTGTTCTGTGTCAACTGTCCCTAAAGGCTTGGAACATGAACCACCTGGCCTTCTTGGTCCATGAATAATAAGGTTGTGGTCATGTAAAATTGCTTTTCATTCCAGAAAGTTGTTGTTTTCCCCCCTCAGCCCACGTTCACTCGCCTTCACAGATCTGACAGGACTGACTGGATGGATGAATGCAACATGGTGGAATCTCCACCTCCTATCCAATCTGACTGGATGGATGGATGAAACATATCCAATCTGACTGGATGGATGAATGAAACATATCCAATCTGACTGGATGGATGAATGAAACATATCCAATCTGACTGGATGGATGAATGAAACATATCCAATCTGACTGGATGGATGAATGAAACATATCCAATCTGACTGGATGGATGAATGAAACATATCCAATCTGACTGGATGGATGAATGAAACATATCCAATCTGACTGGATGGATGAATGAAACATATCCAATCTGACTGGATGGATGAATGAAACATATCCAATCTGACTGGATGGATGAATGAAACATATCCAATCTGACTGGATGGATGAATGAAACATGGTGGAAAGCCCACCTCCTATCCAATCTGACTGGATGGATGAATGAAACATATCCAATCTGACTGGATGGATGGATGAAACATATCCAATCTGACTGGATGGATGGATGAAACATATCCAATCTGACTGGATGGATGAAACATATCCAATCTGACTGGATGGATGAATGAAACATATCCAATCTGACTGGATGGATGAATGAAACATATCCAATCTGACTGGATGGATGAATGAAACATATCCAATCTGACTGGATGGATGAATGAAACATATCCAATCTGACTGGATGGATGAATGAAACATATCCAATCTGACTGGATGGATGAATGAAACATATCCAATCTGACTGGATGGATGAATGAAACATATCCAATCTGACTGGATGGATGAATGAAACATATCCAATCTGACTGGATGGATGAATGAAACATATCCAATCTGACTGGATGGATGAATGAAACATGGTGGAAAGCCCACCTCCTATCCAATCTGACTGGATGGATGAATGAAACATATCCAATCTGACTGGATGGATGGATGAAACATATCCAATCTGACTGGATGGATGGATGAAACATATCCAATCTGACTGGATGGATGAATGAAACATATCCAATCTGACTGGATGGATAAATGAAACATATCCAATCTGACTGGATGGATGGATGAAACATATCCAATCTGACTGGATGGATGGATGAAACATATCCAATCTGACTGGATGGATGAATGCAACATGGTGGAAAGTCCACCTCCTATCCAATCTGACTGGATGGATGAATGAAACATATCCAATCTGACTGGATGGATGAATGCAACATGGTGGAAAGCCCACCTCCTATCCAATCTGACTGGATGGATGAATGAAACATATCCAATCTGACTGGATGGATGAATGCAACATGGTGGAAAGCCCACCTCCTATCCAATCTGACTGGATGGATGGATGAAACATATCCAATCTGACTGGATGGATGAATGCAACATGGTGGAAAGCCCACCTCCTATCCAATCTGACTGGATGGATGAATGAAACATATCCAATCTGACTGGATGGATGAATGCAACATGGTGGAAAGTCCACCTCCTATCCAATCTGACTGGATGGATGAAACATATCCAATCTGACTGGATGGATGAATGCAACATGGTGGAAAGTCCACCTCCTATCCAATCTGACTGGATGGATGAAACATATCCAATCTGACTGGATGGATGAATGCAACATGGTGGAAAGCCCACCTCCTATCCAATCTGACTGGATGGATGAATGAAACATATCCAATCTGACTGGATGGATGAATGCAACATGGTGGAAAGTCCACCTCCTATCCAATCTGACTCAATCTGACTGGATGGATGAATGCAACATGGTGGAAAGTCCACCTCCTATCCAATCTGACTGGATGGATGAATGAAACATATCCAATCTGACTGGATGGATGAATGCAACATGGTGGAAAGTCCACCTCCTATCCAATCTGACTGGATGGATGAAACATATCCAATCTGACTGGATGGGATGAATGCAACATGGTGGAAAGTCCACCTCCTATCCAATCTGACTCAATCTGACTGGATGGATGAAAGCAACATGGTGGAATCTCCAGCATTTATCCAATCTGAAGGCTTGTTTTCTTGGCACCTACTGTACCAGGGCCCATATTCACAAAGCATCTCAGAGTATGACGGCTGTTCGAGGATCAGTTTTCCCTTTTAAATCATAATCATTAGGATTATATAGACAGGGAGGGGGTGCTGATCCTAGACTGAATACGGGCCCAGTCAGATGTCTTAGATCTGTGAGACGGACTAGGGGAGTGAACGAGCTAGGGCAAAGGAAGAGAAGCAACCTTTTATGATGAACTGCACACTCAGACCAGGACAGATCAAATATTTATACTAAAATATATATTCCATTACCTCTACATCAATATGCATGTAGCTGCTATTTTAGTATTCCTTTTCCTTTGGAGGATGAAGGTTAAAATCAATTCAACCTTTCCTATGGCCTTGATTTTAAATGTGTGTATTGTGTGTATGAACTACTGTCACATTTTACTTTCAGATTTATACTGAATTCTCTATTTATTCCAACTATTAATCAAATCAGAATGCAGAGGGGAATATTTGGTCATAAATATGCAAATACAAGGTCACATGGCCATAATCACCACCGAGCTGTTTCATCTCTTTTACACTGCTTGTCATAGGACTGCATGACTCACTGAGGCCTGGGGACACATGTATCAAGCGTCTCTGAGTAGGAGAGGCTGATCTATGGACAGGATGGAGCTAATCAGTACTGCTACTCTGAAATACATACTGTTCTTCACACAGTAACGTGTTCAAGTCAAAGTATATTCGTTTGCAGAGGTCTTTTCATTGTTGAAATGTTTTCACTCTCAATACCACATGTTTAGGCTACTATAATATATAGATATTTTTGGACCATGTAGTGTAGTTCTTCACACTCAAAGTCATCTTGCTGTCTCAGATATCTAAATATATTTATATGTGATTGCAAAGGAACATTCTGGCCCATTGGTACATTAGTCTATTATTGTTATAAGCCATTATGGTCCCTGACACCAGCATCTAATCGTAATGTGTATGAATATTAGTCATAGTTTTAATATTGTAAATGTTTCTGTCATATATTTTTCAACCTGGTAAAGGGGATGTACTTGGGCTAAGAGAGAGCGTCTATAACCAGCACTGGTGGTTTGGAGACCTGTGGTTTTGCGATCAATGGAGGCTGGTGGGAGGAGCTATAGAAGGACAGGCTTATTTTAATGTCTGGAATGGAATAAATGGAACAGAGTCAAACATTTGGTTTGCATATGTTTGATACCATTACATTTATTCCATTCAAGCCTTTACAATGAGCCCATCCTCCTACAGCTCCTCCCACCAGCCTCCATTGTTTGAGATTATATAAATGTCAAAAAATATGTTTATGTATTGCACAGAGAGAAATCTAAAAAGAAAGAAAAACAGCAATATTAATGATGGTAACATACAAATAAAGATATGTAGTCTGTATAAACATAATCAACCTGTGGTTATGCAATAAAATCTTTTTTATATATATAGAAACAAAAAAACTGTTCTGTTTTTCCATGGAATGAATAGACCACTTCCCAATAGTCATGTTTTACTTGTATACCTTTCATAACTTGGCCACTGTGTGGCAGCAGAGGGCTGCATCTGACAGAGCTATAGATAAATTAACCATTAAACTGTACCTGTTTTAAGCCGCGTTTACACGTTGCACTAACATGTGAGTTTAGTGATCTGATAAATATGATTCAATTACTATCTAATCAAAGTTTGCAAAGTCTACATGTTGTATTAAAATAGCTGTGTTTACACAGCCAAACCAATTCAGATCTTTTTTTGACTAATTGGTATTTTGACCAATCAGATCTGAAAAAGATCTGATGTGATTGGGCAAAATACCAATTAGTGGAAAAATATCAGAACTGGGCTGCTGTGTAAAAGTAGTTTGCAATTTATTTGACAGATATTCTTTCAAAATAATATGAATTTATGTATTTTAAGAAAATTACTAATGACATAAATCAATGGTGCTACCTATCAATGATTTAAGAGGCCGGTATAAATTATGATTTAAATTGTTTGAACATCCAGATCTATTTACACTTGCTTGATATCCAGACACAATGTGTTCCTGACTACCTTTGGAGGAGGTCAGGAAGATCTGTTCACAATCAGATCACAATGCGTCTTGGAATCGTCGACACCTGTCTTCAAATGTGGGCACTAGCAGAATGTGGACACAATCAGGACAAAGGGCACCAGGTATAAACGGGGCTTAAGTGTTGTGTGGAAAGGCTATGTTAGGACAGAAGCTCACTCCTACCAGCTGTCATCTGGGCATTCTTCAGAAAGTATTCAGACCTCTTGACTTATTCCACATTTTGTTACGTTACAGCCTTATTCTAAAATTGATTACATTGTTTGTTTTTTCCTCATCAATTTACACACGATATCCCATAATGACAAAGCAAAAAATTGGTTTTTAGAATTTTTTGCAAATGTATTAAAAATGAAAAACCTGAAATATTATATTTACATAAGTATTCAGACCCTTTAGTCAGCACTTTGTTGAAGCACATTGAAGCCACTCCTGCATTGTCTTGGCTGTGTGCGTAGGGGTGTTGTCCTGCTGGAAGATGAATATTCGCCACAGTTTGATGTCCTGAGCTCTCTGGAGCAGGTTTTCATCAAGGATCTCTCTGTAATTTACTCCGTTCATCTTTCCCTTTGATCCTGACTAGTCTCCCAGTCTCTTCCGCTGAAAAACATACCCACAGCATTATGCTACCACCACCATGCTTCATATTTTTTGGTACCCTCCCGACGATCTGTGCCTCGGCACAATCCTGTCTCTGAGAATTCCTTCGACCTCATGGCTTGGTTTTTGCTCTAAGATGCACTGTCAACTGTTGGACCTTTATATAGACGTGTGTGGATCGCGTCCAATCAATTGAATTTACCACAGGTTGACTCTAATCAAGTTATAGAAAAATCTCAAAGATAATCAATGGAAACAGGATGCACCCGAGGTCAATTTCGAGTTTCATAGCAAAGGGTCTGAATACTTATGTAAATAAAGTATTTATACAGTGCCTTGCGAAAGTAATCGGCCCCCTTGAACTTTGCGACCTTTTTCCACATTTCAGGCTTCAAACATAAAGATATAAAACTGTATTTTTTTGTGAAGAATCAACAACAAGTGGGACACAATCATGAAGTGGAACGACATTTATTGGATATTTCAAACTTTTTTAACAAATCAAAAACTGAAAAATTGGGCGTGCAAAATTATTCAGCCCCTTTACTTTCAGTGCAGCAAACTCTCTCCAGAAGTTCAGTGAGGATCTCTGAATGATCCAATGTTGGCCTAAATGACTAATGATGATAAATACAATCCACCTGTGTGTAATCAAGTCTCCGTATAAATGCACCTGCACTGTGATAGTCTCAGAGGTCCGTTAAAAGCGCAGAGAGCATCATGAAGAACAAGGAACACACCAGGCAGGTCCGAGATACTGTTGTGAAGAAGTTTAAAGCCGGATTTGGATACAAAAAGATTTCCCAAGCTTTAAACATCCTAAGGAGCACTGTGCAAGCGATAATATTGAAATGGAAGGAGTATCAGACCACTGCAAATCTGTCCGTCCCTCTAAACTTTCAGCTCATACAAGGAGAAGACTGATCAGAGATGCAGCCAAGAGGCCCATGATCACTCTGGATGAACTGCAGAGATCTACAGCTGAGGTGGGAGACTCTGTCCATAGGACAACAATCAGTCGTGTATTGCACAAATCTGGCCTTTATGGAAGAGTGGCAAGAAGAAAGCCATTTCTTAAAGATATCCACAAAAAGTGTAGTTTAAAGTTTGCTACAAGCCACCTGGGAGACACACCAAACATGTGGAAGAAGGTGCTCTGGTCAGATGAAACCAAAATTGAACTTTTTGGCAACAATGCAAAACGTTATGTTTGGCATAAAAGCAACACAGCTCATCACCCTGAACACACCATCCCCACTGCTGCTTTTCTTCAGCAGGGACAGGGAAGATGGTTAAAATTGATGGGAAGATGGATGGAGCCAAATACAGGACCATTCTGGAAGAAAACCTGATGGAGTCTGCAAAAGACCTGAGACTGGTACGGAGATTTGTCTTCCAACAAGACAATGATCCAAAACATAAAGCAAAATCTACAATGGAATGGTTCAAAAATAAACATATCCAGGTGTTAGAATGGCCAAGTCAAAGTCCAGACCTGAATCCAATCGAGAATCTGTGGAAAGAACTGAAAACTGCTGTTCACAAATGCTCTCCATCCAACCTCACTGAGCTCGAGCTGTTTTGCAAGGAGGAATGGGGAAAAAATGTCAGTCTCTCGATGTGCAAAACTGATAGAGACATACCCCAAGCGACTTACAGCTGTAATCGCAGCAAAAGGTGGCGCTACAAAGTATTAACTTAAGGGGGCTGAATAATTTTGCACGCCCAATTTTTCAGTTTTTGATTTGTTAAAAAACTTTGAAATCTCCAATAAATGTCGTTCCACTTCATGATTGTGTCCCACATGTTGTTGATTCTTCACAAAAAAATACAGTTTTATATCTTTGTTTGAAGCCTGAAATGTGTCAAAAGGTCGCAAAGTTCAAGGGGGCCGAATACTTTCGCAAGGCACTGTATATATATTTTTTAGAAACCTGTTTTCACTCATTTACTTCTTTAAAAAAATGTATCTGATATGGCTGACTTGTGGTTTCTACTGACAACTGAGATGTACAAACTATGGCATAAGGGGATGACAAGTGGATAAGAGGCAATCTGTAATTTGGATTAAGACATTAATGAGCGAGCTAGGACGGACATAGTCAATATAACTATTTGTTAAGCACTTTTGAAATGTACAGCTACAGAATTCTCCCTGTACAGTGTTCTCCCTGTACAGAATTCTCCCTGTACAGAATTCTCCCTGTACAGAGTTCTCCCTGTACAGTGTTCTCCCTGTACAGTGTTCTCCCTGTACAGAATTCTCCCTGTACAGAATTCTCCCTGTACAGAGTTCTCCCTGTACAGTGTTCTCCCTGTACAGAATTCTCCCTGTACAGTGTTCTCCCTGTACAGAATTCTCCCTGTACAAAATTCTCCCTGTACAGTGTTCTCCCTGTACAGAATTCTCCCTGTACAGAATTCTCCCTGTACAGTGTTCCCCCTGTACAGAATTCTCCCTGTACAGAATTCTCCCTGTACAGTGTTCTCCCTGTACAGAATTCTCCCTGTACAGAATTCTCCCTGTACAGTGTTTTCCCTGTACAGTGTTCTCCCTGTACAGAGTTCTCCCTGTACAGAATTCTCCCTGTACAGTGTTCTCCCTGTACAGAATTCTCCCTGTACAAAATTCTCCCTGTACAGTGTTCTCCCTGTACAGAATTCTCCCTGTACAGAATTCTCCCTGTACAGTGTTCTCCCTGTACAGAATTCTCCCTGTACAAAATGATCCCTGTACAGTGTTCTCCCTGTACAGAATTCTCCCTGTACATAATTCTCCCTGTACATAATTCTCCCTGTACAGTGTTCTCCCTGTACAGAGTTCTCCCTGTACAGAGTTCTCCCTGTACAGAGTTCTCGCTGTACAGTGTTCTCGCTGTACAGTGTTCTCGCTGTACAGTGTTCTCCCTGTACAGTGTTCTCCCTGTACAGTGTTCTCCCTGTACAGAGTTCTCCCTGTACAGAGTTCTCCCTGTACAGTGTTCTCCCTGTACAGAGTTCTCCCTAGCCACTTGGATTTTTGCTCATTCCTAAAGGCAAAACTGCTCCAGATCCTTCAAGTTGGAAGGGTTTCGCTGGTGTACAGCAGTCATTAAGTCATACCACAGATTCTCAATTGGATTGAAGTCTGGGTTTTGACTCTGGCATTCCAAGACATGTAAATGTTTCCCCTTAAACCACTCAAGTGTTGCTTTAGCAGAATGCTTAGGGCCATTGTCCTGCTGGAAGGTGAACCTCCGTCCCAGTCTCAAATCTCTTAAAGACTGAAACAGGTTTCCCTCAAGAATATCCCTGTTTTTAGCACCATCCATCATTCCTTCAATTCTGACCAGTTTCCCAGTCCCTGCCAATGAAAAACATGGTCTTCTCGGGGTGATGAGAGGTGCTGGGTTTGCACCAGATACAGTATAGCGTTTTCCTGGATGGCCAAATAGCTCAATTTTAGTCTCATCTGACCAGAGTACCCTTTTCCACATGTTTGGGGAGTCTCCCACATGCCTTTTGGGGAACACCAAATGTTTTTTCTGGACAGTCTTCCGTAAAGCCCAACTCTGTGGAGTGTACGGCTTAAAGTGGTCCTATGGACAGATACTCCAATCTCCACTGTGGAGCTTTGCAGCTCCTTCAGGGTTATCTTTGGTCTCTTTATTGCCCTCCTTGCCTGGTCTGTGAGTTTTGGTGGGCGGCCCTCTCTTGGCAGGTTTGTTGTGATACCGTATTCTTTCCATTTTTTTAATAATGGATTTAATGGTGCTCCGTGGGCTGTTCAAAGTTCCAGATATTGTTTTGTAACCCAACCCTGATCTGTACTTCTCCACAACTTTGTCCCTGACCTGTTTAGAACGCTCATTGGTCTTCATGGTGCCGCTTGCTTGGTGGTGCCCCTTGCTTAGTGGTGTTGCAGACTCTGGGGCCTTTCAGAACAGGTGTATATATACTGAGATCATGTGACAGATCATGTGACACTTAGATTGCACACAGGTGGACTTTATTTAACTGATTATGTGACTTCTGAAGGTAATTTAGGGGCATCATAGCAAAGGGGGTGAAATCATATGCACACACCACTTTTCCTTTTTTTATTTTGTAGAATTTTTTAAAATTTCACTTAACCAATTTGGACTATTTTGTGTATGTCCATTACATGAAATCCAAATAAAAATAGATTTAAATTACAGGTTGTAGGGCAAGGGGGGTGAATAGTTTTGCAAGCCAATGTATGTGTACTGTAGCTAAGAAAGTAATACTAAGTGTATGTTGTGTAAAAGCTGTTAGGCTACTATCTGCCTCACGCTAATCATTTGGTCTGTTATCCCCTCTTAATTTCGCTTACTGTTCTGACTTGGTGGTGCACATGTAGCCTATAGCCTGTTGTAGAGAAATGTCCCTGGCATATTACATCATTTATGCAGCGCATACAAAATATTTTTGGACTCACCTGGTTGTGTTGTGCTCGCTTCCTCCCAAACCTCTCATTGTTGAATTTGCGATTTCCAACTTGTTGTGTAATGTTAATGTCCAATAGCCGATGAGCACCGATACGTTTTATCTATTATTTATCTTCATTATTTCTCTTCATTTGACAAGAATTGAAATGGATTTTCCAGTAGATTGTCAACTTGATTCATGATGATGACTGCTAGCTAAGATGTTGTAAGTATGATGTTGACATGATCAGTCCAATCAAAACTACTGTCCATATAATGTGAATTGACATAATTTTATCTGTGGCCAATGACCTTCAGTCTTCTTGGATGGGCACTTCCTATGTAATTCCATCTCAGCACCCTAGGGCTAGAATGTTCTAAGGTCTCCCCTCAGACTTCGCAGTGATGTAGTTTTCCCATGACTGACAGAACACTGAGCCAATTACGGCGCACTGCTCTGTATTTTCTGCTGGCTTGCCCCACCAACACAGAAAGCACTGAGCTAGTCTGAAACACCTGCATTTTGGAGATGCCTTGCTCAAGAAAACAAAAAGAGACCATGTTTGTATGCGGCTTTATTAACTCAATGAATAATATTTTTTACATTGTTTGCCAACTGATATGTGACACTTATTAATGCCAAAATAACATGCAAAACAGGCAATCCCCACAAAATGTGGTGCTCCGCCCCACCTGCCCTGATTAATGGATCGCCACTGGCAGTAACGTATAACAAAATGTTGAAAAGGTGAAGGGGTCTGAATAATTTCCGAATGCACTTTATGTCAACGTTTTGGTTCAAATGTCACATCTGATCATGTTGTTCAGTATCATCTGGTTTATTTTTATTCTGAAGGAGTAGCTGAATGTATCAGTGGTTTTACCATGAACATGATGGTGTGGTATACAACACATATCACCTTTACCTTGTCCTGGTGTTTACAGCATGTATCACCTTTACCTTGTCCAGGTGTTTACAACATGTATCACCTTTACCTTGTCCAGGTGTTTACAACATGTATCACCTTTACCTTGTCCAGGTGTTTACAGCATGTATCACCTTTACCTTGTATCACCTTAACGTTGTCCAGGTGTTTACAACATGTATCACCTTTACCTTGTATCACATTTACCTTGTATCACCTTTACCTTGTCCTGGTGTTTACAACATGTATCACCTTTACCTTGTCCAGGTGTTTACAACATGTATCACCTTTACCTTGTCCAGGTGTTTACAACATGTATCACCTTTACCTTGTCCAGGTGTTTACAACATGTATCACCTTTACCTTGTATCACCTTTACCTTGTCCAGGTGTTTACAACATATCACCTTTACCTTGTCCAGGTGTTTACAGCATGTATCACCTTTACCTTGTATCACCTTTACCTTGTCCAGGTGTTTACAACATGTATCACCTTTACCTTGTCCAGGTGTTTCCAACATGTATCACCTTTACCTTGTCCAGGTGTTTCCAACATGTATCACCTTTACCTTGTCCAGGTGTTTACAACATGTATCACCTTTACCTTGTCCAGGTGTTTACAACATGTATCACCTTTACCTTGTCCAGGTGTTTACAACATGTATCACCTTTACCTTGTATCACCTTTATCTTGTCCAGGTGTTTACAACATGTATCACCTTTACCTTGTATCACCTTTACCTGGTCCAGGTGTTTACAACATATCACCTTTACCTTGTCCAGGTGTTTCCAACATGTATCACCTTTACCTTGTCCAGGTGTTTACAACATGTATCACCTTTACCTTGTCCAGGTGTTTACAACATGTATCACCTTTACCTTGTCCAGGTGTTTACAACATGTATCACCTTTACCTTGTCCAGGTGTTTACAACATATCACCTTTACCTTGTCCAGGTGTTTACAGCATGTATCACCTTTACCTTGTATCAACTTTACCTTGTCCAGGTGTTTCCAACATGGATCACCTTTACCTTGTCCAGGTGTTTACAACGTATCACCTTTACCTTGTCCAGGTGTTTACAACATGTATCACCTTTACCTTGTATCACCTTTATCTTGTCCAGGTGTTTACAACATGTATCACCTTTACCTTGTATCACCTTTACCTTGTCCAGGTGTTTACAACATGTATCACCTTTACCTTGTATCACCTTTACCTTGTCCAGGTGTTTACAACATGTATCACCTTTACCTTGTCCAGGTGTTTACAACATGTATCACCTTTACCTTGTCCAGGTGTTTACAGCATGTATCACCTTTACCTTGTATCACCTTTACCTTGTCCAGGTGTTTACAACATGTATCACCTTTACCTTGTCCAGGTGTTTACAACATATCACCTTTACCTTGTCCAGGTGTTTACAAGATGTATCACCTTTACCTTGTATCACCTTTACCTTGTCCAGGTGTTTACAACATGTATCACCTTTACCTTGTATCACCTTTACCTTGTCCAGGTGTTTACAACATATCACCTTTACCTTGTCCAAGTGTTTACAACATGTACCACCTTTACCTTGTCCAGGTGTTTACAACATATCACCTTTACCTTGTCCAGGTGTTTACAACATGTATCACCTTTACCTTGTCCAGGTGTTTACAACATGTATCACCTTTACCTTGTCCAGGTGTTTACAACATGTATCACCTTTACCTTGTATCACCTTTACCTTGTCCAGGTGTTTACAGCATGTTTCACCTTTACCTTGTCCAGGTGTTTACAACATATCACCTTTACCTTGTCCAGGTGTTTACAACATGTATCACCTTTACCTTGTCCAGGTGTTTACAACATGTATCACCTTTACCTTGTATCACCTTTACCTTGTCCAGGTGTTTACAACATGTATCACCTTTACCTTGTATCACCTTTACCTTGTCCAGGTGTTTACAACATATCACCTTTACCTTGTCCAAGTGTTTACAACATGTACCACCTTTACCTTGTCCAGGTGTTTACAACATATCACATTTACCTTGTCCAGGTGTTTACAACATGTATCACCTTTACCTTGTCCAGGTGTTTACAACATGTATCACCTTTACCTTGTATCACCTTTACCTTGTCCAGGTGTTTACAGCATGTATCACCTTTACCTTGTCCAGGTGTTTACAACATATCACCTTTACCTTGTCCAGGTGTTTACAACATGTATCACCTTTACCTTGTCCAGGTGTTTACAACATGTATCACCTTTACCTTGTATCACCTTTACCTTGTCCAGGTGTTTACAACATATCACCTTTACCTTGTCCAGGTGTTTACAACATATCACCTTTACCTTGTCCAGGTGTTTACATGTATCACCTTTACCTTGTATCACCTTTACCTTGTATCACCTTTACCTTGTCCTGGTGTTTACAAGATGTATCACCTTTACCTTGTCCAGGTGTTTACAACATGTACCACCTTTACCTTGTCCTGGTGTTTACAAGATGTATCACCTTTACCTTGTCCAGGTGTTTACAACATGTATCACCTTTACCTTGTCCAGGTGTTTACAAGATGTATCACCTTTACCTTGTCCAGGTGTTTACAACATGTATCACCTTTACCTTGTCCAGGTGTTTACACTACATCACAGGTGAGTCATGTAACCCAGAGACTACATGGAGAGGTGACCGCACTGCAGAGACACAGCCAATCAGCAGCTAGCCCCGAGGAGAGGGAGGAGCTACTGGTATTGGACTCCCATAACATTGAAGGTACTTAACATTGTTATAAAGGCCACTAAACACTTTCATATGCATGACATAACATAATACACATTAGTTACAAGAGGGATTTGTTGAACAATGCATTCAAATATTACAGTTAAGGCTGTCTAATTGTGTCTAGAAACACCTCAAGGAGGACAATATACAACATGCAAAACATATTGCTGTTGGTTCATGTCAACATTACTAAGGCAACCCCAATCATTTCCCGAAGTGTATATTATGTCTGAGGAACAGTCTCTTCGGGTTCAGACAGCCCACTTCTCTCACATCTCCTCCTTCAGACTCTACACACAGGTCCTAGAGCACTACAGACACACCCGCTATGACTGTACACACCCCAAGGTGGGGAACACACGTCACACAGCAATGCACACACAGACGCACTCACTCACACACACACAGCTCTATGTCATTTCATGGAGTTCTATATCAGGTTCTTGAGTTCTATGTCACATTTGAGTTCTATGCCCAGAGTGTTTCTTCTGTGCACTACCAGTGGGCCAAGGAGCACATCTACCTGTTGGCCAGTCTTTGTGAGGAGAATATTCCACTGGTACGGTGAAGTCTACCTCTGTCACTGTGAGTCTGGGTCAATAAAATTCTCATCTTTCACTCAAACGTGTGTATGCATAATGAATAGTCAAACTCTCTTTATGTCAAGGGCTCTATATTCAATCAGTATCGCAGAAGTTCAGCATTGCAGCATGATTGCCAAGTTAGCCAAGACTGCATTCATGGTAAACAGTGCATATATCCCTCATATGTCAGCTCAATAGGAAATTAACTTTGCTTTTCAATTACGCTATCTGATCCAGATTGAATAGAGGCAAGTTGCTCCAATACTGTGTAGTTACATTGAAGTACATTATGTAAACAGTTGTGTATTACCTGAAGCTACAGAGTTTCAGCTCTCACAATCTCCACGGCATTGAACATTAAAGATGCAGTCCAGGATCTAAAGCACTGACCAATTCGTAACATATTGTATGAATTGGAATTCCTAACATGTCAATACGAATTGCAAAAAATACATTTATATGAACTCAGCAAAAAAATAAACGTCCCCTTTTTCAGCACTCTTTCAAAGATCATTCGTAAAAATCCAAATAACTTCACAGATCTTCATTGTAAAGGTTTTAAACACTGTTTCCCATGCTTGTTCAATGAACCATAAATAATTAATGAACATGCACCTGTGGAACGGTCGTTAAGACACTAACAGCTTACAGACGGTAGGCAATTAAGGTCACAGTTATGAAAACTTAGGACAATAAAGAGGCCATTCTACTGACTCTGAAAAACACCAAAAGAAAGATGCCCAGGGTCCCTTCTCATCTGCGTGAACGTGCCTTAGGCATGCCGCAAGTAGGCATGAGGACTGCAGATGTGGCCAGGGCAATAAATTGCAAGTCCGCACTGTGAGACGCCTAAGACAGCGCAACAGGGAGACGGATAGCCGATCGTCCTCGCAGTGGCAGACCACGTGTAACAACACCAGCACAGGATCGGTACATCTGAACATCACACCTGCGGGACAGTCACAGGATGGCAACAACTGCCCGAGTTACACCAGGAACGCACAATCCCTCCATCTGTGCTCAGACTGTCTGCAATAGGCTGAGAGAGGCTGGACTGAGGGCTTGTAGGCCTGTTGTAAGGCAGGTCCTCACCAGACATCACCTGCAACAACGTTGCCTATGGGCACAAACCCACCGTTGCTGGACCAGACAGGACTGGCAAAAAGTGCTTTTCACTGACGAGTTGCGGTTTTGTCTCACCAAGGGTGATGGTCGGAATTGCATTTTTCATTGAAGGAATGAGCGTTACACTGAGGCCTGTACCCTGGAGCGGGATCGAATTGGAGGTGGAGGGTCCGTCGTGGTCTGGCGCGGTGTGTCACAGCATCATCGGACTGAGCTTGGGACTTGTTCAGTTTATGTCTCAGTTGTTGAATGTTGTTATTATGTTCATACAAATATTTACACATGATAAGTTTTGACAGTGAGAGGACGTTCCTTTTGCTGAGTTTATATATATATATATACACTACCGTTCAAAAGTTTGGGGTCACTTAGAAATGTCCTTGTTTTTGAAAGAAAATCACTGTGTTTGTCCATTAAAATATCATCAAATTGATCAGAAATACAGTGTGGACATTGTTAATGTTGTAAATTACTATTGTAGCTGGAAACAGCAGATTTTTTTATGGAATATCGACATAGGCGTAGAGGCCCATCATCAGCAACTATCACTCCTGTGTGCCAATGGTGTTAGCTAATCAAAGTTTATCATTTTAAAAGGCTGATTCATGAAGATTCACGAAGCAAAACACCAGTCTCAACGTCACCAGTGAAGAGGCGACTCCGGGATGCGGCCTTCTAGGCAGAATTCCTCTGTCCAGTTTCTGTGTTCTTTTGCCCATTTTAATCTTTTCTTTTTATTGGCCAGTCTGAAATATGGCTTTTTCTTTGCAACTCTGCCAAGAATGACCAGCATCCCGGAGTCGCCTCTTCACTGTTGACGTTGAGACGGGTGTTTTGCGGGTACTATTTAATGAAGCTGCCAGTTGAGGACTTGTGACGCATCTGCTTCTCAAACTAGACACTCTAATGTACTTGTCCTCTTGCTCAGTTGTGCACCGGGGCCTCCCACTCCTCTTTCTATTCTGGTTAGACAGTTTTCTCGGTTCTGTGAAGGAAGTAGCACACAGCTTTGTACGAAATCTTCAGTTTCAAGGCAATTTCTCACATGGAATAGCCTTCATTGCTCAGAACAAGAATAGACTGACGTGTTTCAGAATAAGGTTCTTTGTTTTTCAACTAGTCTGTAGAAGGCCAGTTTTATTGCTTCTTTAAACCAGAACAACAGTTTTCAGCTGTGCTAACAATTGCAAAAGGGTTTTCTAATGATCAATTAGGCTTTTTAAATGATAAACTTGGATTAGCTAACACAACGTGCCATTGGAACATAGGAGTGATGGTTGCTGATAATGGGCCTCTGTACGCCTATGTAGATATTCTATTAAAAACCAGACGTTTCCAGCTACAATAGTCATTTACAACGTTAACAATGTCGACACTGTATTTCTGAACAATTTGATGTTATTTTAATGGACAACATTTTTTGCTTTTCTTTTCAAAACAAGGATATTTCTAAGTGGTCCCAAACTTTTGAACGGTAGTGTGTGTGTGTGTGTATAAATATATATATTATAATTTTTTTGCAGGACCTAACATATTATACAGTAGTGCACAATTTTCAGGGACCCGTTTTGGCTTGTGACATGAGCACTACTTTCAAACCTTCTGGCTGAAATTATACAAAATCTCTGGAGCATCACTTTAAGTGTTGTTATGTCTCTGTAATAAAAAGTATTAAGAGCCATTGATGACGAGGGTAGAAATCTGAAGAGAGAAGACCTTTTCTGGCGTGACGATACAGACGAGTTACGTCATCAACCAAGGACAGACAGAGAACATAACACTGGTTAGCACAAAACATCCATTTAATCTGAGGTATCTATTACAATCATGTACAAGTCTTGTGAAAACAAACCTTTGTGTTGAAATGAACACTCACAGACAGCTGATATAAAACACTTTGTAAGACTCATGTCAGACCAGACAGGCTGTAGCTGTCAACCCCTGGGACAATGACAGTGTGGCTGGGGTCA
This sequence comes from Oncorhynchus mykiss, assembly GCF_057628025.1. Taxonomy (NCBI): domain Eukaryota; kingdom Metazoa; phylum Chordata; class Actinopteri; order Salmoniformes; family Salmonidae; genus Oncorhynchus; species Oncorhynchus mykiss. Next base: position 12,246,097 of record NC_143050.1, read on the forward strand.
ATTCCAATCCAATTCTGTTAGTTCTAGAAGGTGAATTGAGAAATTCTAGACTCAAAAAGTGCCTTGCATTTTCAACGGGGGACGTTCCTTTCTGTTCCTCAATTGGAATTATGATTCAGGTTCTGAATTTCCTGAATGGAATCTACTCCTACCACTGACTGTGACATAATACTGTAGTGGACAGAGAATTATGGTACTCTTCATGTTTCAGCTTAGTCAATGGAAGGGATATGTAATACTGTATGGACTTAAACTGAAATCAAGTCAAACAAAGACACCCTACTTGTTCATGGTAAAGAAGAGAATTGTGGGGATAGGCAGTGTGCTTAGGATTCAAATGTTTCTTTAATTAAAACGGTTCAAACTGCTCCTCTTTATTGATACGACACTTGTTTGAATAGTAGAGAGAAATCGATAATGTAATAAAAGGCACCGTAACAAGGCTGTTGTTTTTCGTACGTTTGTAGATGCACAATACTTTCTTTTTTTAAATTTTTATTTTTTTTATAAACACTGGCCTCCATTTAGCGTTTCTGTGCACAATCAACACAAACCTGCAGAATTGATATGGACCGTAGTCTGTTGTTGATCATATCAGGGGACCAATGAAGTCATATTTACCCCATTCTATAACCAGTCAGACACGGGGCACCATCTTAGAGGCACTAGCAAAATGGCTATGTAGTACCTCTGACATACAGAACAATACAATCACTAGCTGTTTTTGTTCTGGTGTCTCACATACCTTTACATGTCTATGTTGAAGTACCATGTTGGGAGGAGGTGTGTGGAGGGGAAATAGAAAATTGTATTTACTACATCTTGTAGCAGCATTCGTTTAGTGTATCAAATAGTCTCTGTTGATGAGGTCAGGTGACAGAGATTGGATTGGTCAAAGAGTTCTGTAGTTGTCCTGGCAACCCCTAGATTAGATCCACTGTGCGTGAGAGTGTCCTCAAAACAGAGGGAGTTGAGTAAGAGACAGGTAGGCAGACAACTAAGTTGGGTTGGATACAGGGGGCCAGGGGCCAGAGTAGATCACAACTCTGGGTCCGGGGGGGGCGAGAGAGAGACAACAGGGAAGAAAATGGTATATAGAGCCAGGTCAGGTTGATTGATAATCAAAACTATTGTGTAGAGGATGGCTGTAGTCAGTCCGTGCGTAGAGGATGGCTGTAGTCAGTCTGTGCGTAGAGGATGGCTGTAGTCAGTCTGTGCGTAGAGGATGGCTGTAGTCAGTCTGTGCGTAGAGGATGGCTGTAGTCAGTCCGTGCGTAGAGGATGGCTGTAGTCAGTCTGTGCGTAGAGGATGGCTGTAGTCAGTCCGTGCGTAGAGGATGGCTGTAGTCAGTCTGTGCGTAGAGGATGGCTGTAGTCAGTCTGTGCGTAGAGGATGGCTGTAGTCAGTCTGTGCGTAGAGGATGGCTGTAGTCAGTCTGTGTGTAGAGGATGGCTGTAGTCAGTCTGTGTGTAGAGGATGGCTGTAGTCAGTCTGTGTGTAGAGGATGGCTGTAGTCAGTCTCTGTGTGTGTAGAGGATGGCTGTAGTCAGTCTCTGTGTGTGTAGAGGATGGCTGTAGTCAGTCTCTGTGTGTAGAGGATGGCTGTAGTCAGTCTCTGTGTGTGTAGAGGATGGCTGTAGTCTGATTGAATCAGAACTCTGTGTGTAGAGGATGGCTGTAGTCCTTGTTCCCTAGTGGGCTTTCACTGGGCTTCATATAAACCCCCTCCATGGCCCTCCACAGGCTGTGCTGGCTGGGGCCCATCATGGCGTGCACTTCCCTCTGCCCGTGGATGGGCCGGCCGTACTGCTCCCCTGTAATCGATAGCAACGCATCGGTGGAGGCGTGCTGGAAGCGGACAGCCTCCTCACGCTGCCACACCGCCCCTCCACACTGCACCATCCACTCATCCAGGTGGTCCCCCTCGCCCTCCTCACCAAACGCACTCACCTCCTGAGAGAGGGGGGAGAGGGAGAGAGAGCATGAAAAAAACAGTCAATAATACAGTAGAAAAAAAAGAAAAAAAGTCTATATACAGTGAGTGCAAATAAGGTCAAATAAGGGAGTTAAAGGCAATAAATAGGCCATGGTGGCGAAGTAATTATAATTTAGCAATTAAACACTGGAATGGTAGATGTGCAGAAGATGAATGTGCAAGTAGAGATACTGTGGTGCAAAAGGAGCTAAATAAATAAATACAGTATGGGGATGAGGTAGATAGATGGACTGTATACAGATGGGCTATGAACAGGTGCAGTGATCTGTGAGCTGCTTTGACAACTGGTTCTTAAAGCTAGTGAGGGAGATGGGAATCTCCAGCTTCAGTGATTTTTGCAGTTTGTTCCAGTCAGTGGCAGCAGAGAACTGGAAGGAAAGGCGACCAAAGGAGGAATTGGCTTTGGGGGTGACAAGTGAGATATACCTGCTGGAGCATGTGCTAGGAGTGGGTGCTGCTATGGTGACCAGCAAGCTGAGATAGGGCGGGGCTTTACCTAGCAGAGACTTGTAGATAACCTGTAGCCAGTGGGTTTGGCGACGAGTATGAAGCGAGGGCCAGCCAACGAGAGCGTACAGGTCGCAGTGGTGGGTAGTATATGGGGCTTTGGTGACAAAACGGATGGCACTGTGATAGACTACATCCAGTTTGCTTAGTAGAGTGTTGGAGGCTATTTTATGTCAAAATAATGAAACATGTTCAATTTGGTTTAAATAATGGAAAAACAAAGTGTTGGAGAAGAAAGTAAATCATGTGCTATGTAAGAAAGCTAATGTCGAAATTCCTTGCTCAGAACATGAGAACATATGAAAGCTGGTGATTCCTTTTAACATGAGTCTTCAATATTCCCAGGTAAGAAGTTTTAGGTTGTAGTTATTATAGGACTATTTCCCTCTATACCATTTGTATTTCATTAACCTTTGACAATTGGATGTTCTTATAGGCACTTTAGTATTGCCAGTGTAACAGTATAGCTTCCGTCCCTCTCCTCGCTCCTTCCTGGGCTCGAACCAGCAACACAACGACAACAGCCACCCTCGAAGTAGCATTACCCATGCAGAGCAAGCTGCTAGCTAGCAACATACCTTGGCTTACCGCATTCGCGTAACAGGCAGTCTCCTTGGGGAGTGCAACGAGAGAGAGGCAGGTCGTTATTGCGTTGGACTAGTTAACTGTACGGTTGCAAGATTGGATCTCCCGAGCTGACAAGGTGAAAATCTGTCATTCTGCCCCTGAACGAGGCAGTTAACCCACCGTTCCTAGGCAGTCATTGAAAATAAGAATGTGTTCTTAACTGACTTGCCTAGATAAATAAAAAGGTATAAAAAATAATATATAAAAATATTTTATTTAAAAATTTAAAAAAATTAAATCTGCAAATCGGCACCCAAAAATACAGATTTCTGATTTTTATGAAAACTTGAAATCGGCCCTAATTAAAAATCGGCCATTCCGATTAATCGGTCGACCACTAGTCCAGACCTCTTGTGAAACATGGTGATACACTTATCTCCACACAGTGAGCCAGGCTAAAGTGTTTCAAAACAGAATAAACAAATATTGACATAGACTTTCACCCCAAATGACAGCCTATTCCCTATACCCTTCAAACTCAACTCTAGACCTCGAAGACAGTTCCACTGCATTTTTTCATTGTTTCCCCTAATCAGGGACTGATTTAGACCTGTCACACCAGTTGTGTGCAAAATAATTATCAGGTAGAACAGAAAACCAGCAGGCTCCGGACCTCGTAGGGTATGAGTTGAGTACCTCTGCGCTATACAGAGCACTATTTTTGACCAGAACCTTATGGGCCCTTTTAACTATAGCTATATGGGCCCTGGTCTAAATAGGAAATAGGGTGTCATTTGGGTCACACACATGATGTTTCCCTTGACCTGGTTGGAGGAAAGCGGAGAGGAGAAGTAGTGGCTGTGCAGGTTGCGTCCAGTGTTGACATGTGTGAGGCGGATGGTCTGACCACACTTAATAGGAGTCCCCCGGTGACACTGGGCCCCGCTGGTGCCCCGTACACTCCAGTAGCTGTTACTGTCCTCCACCGTGGTCACGCCTGTTACTGACTGCTGTCCGCTGCCTGGCAGGACAGAGGCAAATACACCGTCAGGCAAACAGAAACATGAGTGAGAACAATGGAGAAGAGAGAGAATATAATCAAGTCAAGCTGTTTTTCCATTTCTCTGTATCCAAGCTATAGTTAGCTACTAGTAGACGCTGGCAGTTGGCTAGATAGCAAGAACACATTGACTCACCGGAGCCGTAGCGCACGTCGTGAGAGTGCAGTCTGACATTGTGCTTTACATTTAACAGCTTTACAACCGAGCCGCAAGTCACAAAGCTCAGTTCCGTCCCGAGCGATAGCCCAAGTAAACATGTCAATAAGAAAGCGCTCAATAAAAAGTGTGAATGACCAGTACAGTTATCCATTACCGCTCGCAGCTGCCACTCAACTCCGCGATGTTCATTAGTTTCTGCTACGTCATGGAAATGGTACCGTGGGGAAGGAGGGCGCCCCCTGCTGGCGCGGATGACTCATTTTAGATTAAAAGTAATGTGGCATTTGCGGATTTTGTTATAAATTTGAAGTACTTATGAGTCTACTTCGTTTGTTTTTACGTTGAAATCAATACTTAGTTCGTTATTTTCCTTTTTATCGCTGCGGAACGTGGTCGCTATAATATTGTCCACCAGAGGGAGTGGATGGGCTCCACGAGAACAAACCACTTCACACGGAGTCGGAAGTTTCCTCACCACCGGAATTCAACACGCCGCTATTCATCAGCCATTTTTATTATTACAAGCTTGCGCGAAGATATAGCATAGCGACATATCCCTCTACATTTCAAGGATTTAGGTCAAGTATCGTCGCAGGGAGAAGTAAGTTATTTTAACAAAAGGAGTTTGGTGTCCAGTGAAATAATCCCGCGCCAACAACATGGGAACAATAGCATTGACTGTTGTCCTCCTGGCTAAGTTAACTAACTACAGGGGCCTTGTTGTTGTCTCCCAGTATCTTGATTTTTAGCAACAAAACATATTGCTAACTGAAGTCAAGGATACACAATTCAGAGTTCATTATCAACGTGTCTTGGTAATATAACAACTGAAAGTCGCCACATGGCTAACGAAAGCCCTTCACGTTTAACTTCGCTAATGGAGTGTTTGTGCTTGCTAGCCAGTTAGCATGGGTATATAGCTAATTAGCTACTGAGATACGATGTTCAAAACTAAGAAAAAGCATAGTTAGCTAGTTATGTAAGCGTCCTATAAAACCGCAGAGATGGTTGGCTAGAAAACCAAGCATCCCAGCGCAACATTGGTTTCTTAATTAACCGTACCTAACGTTAGCTAGCTAGGTACTGTAGCATCTAAATGTGTATTTTCTGTCCACTGGTGTTTTGTGTGCGTGAGACGTCCATCATCTGTGTGAACGTGTTGTTCCAGAGTCGCGCAACTCGTTACGCTTCTCAATCCGTCCACGATTCTCTATTCTGAACGTTGTTATGCGGGATCGAGTGCATTACTAGCTTTCCTGGTTTGGTGCATTTTTTAAACTGACAGCAGGACTGTTAATTAAAGCAACTCTGAGACTACTATTCTCTGAATACATGATACAAATCTGCTCTTTTAGTGTGATCATTGTGTTAATTAACCTGTAGCGTGTGTGTCCAGGCCTTGCAGACATGTCTGACTTCATCGATAGCGAGGCTGAGGAGTCGGAGGAGGAGTTTGAAGAGAAAGACCTGAAGCCTAAAAAGACCCAGGCGTTTATGGATGATGGTGAGCACATGATTACAATGTACTGATTTCGTATGGATTCGTCAGAAGGTGTGAGTGTGACGCATGAATGTCTCTCTGCCCATGCAATTCCTATATCATGTCTTCATCAGTGTGTTTAGTTTATGAGCAAATGTTTGCATGTGTGTTTCATTCTTCCTCCAACCCCCAACAGAGGAAGAGGAGGAAGAGTTAAACACAGAGGACCAGGATGAGCACGGGAACCTGATGGGGCTCATCGACGATGATGTGGATGAAGATGAGGAAGAGGAAGAGAAGAAAAGCGGAGGAGCAGGCAGCGGCAGCGACTCAGAGGATGAAGTCAGACACAGACGCAAGAAACGCAGTAAGTTTGGGCTTCGGGGCTGTGAGATTTCATTCCCCCAAAATTGACAGTCTTGCCTAGGAAAGAAATTAGGAAAGACATTTTATGTAAACTAATTTCTTCTTTGTCACACTTTTCCCTCTATCTCTCCTTTTCTACCCCACCCGCCTTTCTATCTCGCTCCTTTCTTCCCTCGCCCCCCCCTTCTCGCTCCTTTCGTCCCTCACCCTCTTTCCCCCCTCCCTCCCTCTTTCCCCCTCTCTCTCACTCCCTTCCTCCCCAGACTATGACGACTATCTGGATGATGATGACCTGGACCTCATTGAGGAGAACTTGGGAGTCAAAGTCAAGAGGAGGGTAAGCAGTCACTTCCTGTCTGGGTAAGCAGTCACTTCCTGTCTGGGTAAGCAGTCACTTCCTGTCTGGGTAAGCAGTCACTTCCTGTCTGGGTTAGCAGTCCCTTCCTGTCTGGGTTAGGGTTAGCAGTCCCTTCCTGTCTGGGTTAGGGTAAGCAGTCCCTTCCTGTCTGGGTTAGGGTTAGCAGTCCCTTCCTGTCTGGGTTAGGGTTAGCAGTCACTTCCTATCTGGGTTAGGGTTAGCAGCCCCTTCCTGTTAGGGTTAACAGTCCCTTCCTGTCTGGGTTAGGGTTAGCAGTCCCTTCCTGTCTGGGTTAGGGTTAGCAATCACTTCAATTATAATCATGTAATTGTTATCGAAAAGGCTAATTTGATCCTATATCAGCACTCCTACACTGAGATGCTTTGTGATTTCAAATGAGTCATGATAACGTATTCAAGTATCATATAAATGCATAACCTGAAATGGGCCCCAGTTTAAACATCTTTCCCCCTCCTCGCCATCCTCTATGAGGACATGGACCCCAGTTTAAACGTCTCTCTCCGTCCTCTGTTGTCCTGACAGAAGAAGAAGTATGACCGTGTGAAGACTATGGATGATGATGAAGATGACGAGAAGGACCAGATCGCAGACGAGATCTTCCACAGAGGAGATGACGAGGACGGAGAGGGGGAGCTGGAGGAGGGAGAGACAGTCGACCCGCCCCTACGTCGCCATGGTGAACGCCTCGACGAAGAAGAGGAAGAGGAGGGAGAGGAGGAGTCAGGTACTTTTGATGATAATGTTACACATTTAATACCTGAAATTCTTTTTGAGAAACTCAGTTCTATATATGCAAATATAAACATATTACAGCACAAAAAAATTGTCTGAAAACTTCCTGGCTCTGATAATCGCGTATTTCCTCAGATATTGATGACTTTATCGTGGACGACGATGGCCAGCCTATCACCAAGAGGAGAAGCAAGAAGTTCTCAGGATACACAGATGCGTGAGTGTTCACTCACCACCTCAGGGTTAGGGATAGTGTTCACCACCTCCTCAGGGTTAGGGATAGTGTTCACCACCTCCTCAGGGTTAGGGATAGTGTTCACCACCTCCTCAGGGTTAGGGATAGTGTTCACCACCTCCTCAGGGTTAGGGATAGTGTTCACCACCTCCTCAGGGTTAAGGATAGTGTTCACCACCTCCTCAGGGTTAGGTTAGGGATAGTGTTCACCTCAGGGTTAGGTTAGGGATAGTGTTCACCTCAGGGTTAGGGATAGTGTTTACCTCAGGGTTAGGGATAGTGTTTACCTCAGGGTTAGGGATAGTGTTCACCTCAGGGTTAGGTTAGGGATAGTGTTCACCTCAGGGTTAGGTTAGGGATAGTGTTCACCTCAGGGTTAGGGATAGTGTTCACCACCTCAGGGTTAGGGATAGTGTTCACCTCCTCAAGGTTAGGGTAGTGTTCACCTCCTCCTCAGGGTTAGGGATAGTGTTCACCACCTCCTCAGGGTTAGGGATAGTGTTCACCACCTCCACAGGGTTAGGGATAGTGTTCACATCCTCAGGGTTAGGGATAGTGTTCACCACCTCCTCAGGGTTAGGGATAGTGTTCACCACCTCCTCAGGGTTAGGGATAGTGTTCACCTCCTCAGGGTTAGGGATAGTGTTCACCTCCTCAGGGTTAGGGATAGTGTTCACCTCAGGGTTAGGTTAGGGATAGTGTTCACCTCAGGGTTAGGGATAGTGTTCACCTCCTCAGGGTTAGGGATAGTGTTCACCTCAGGGTTAGGTTAGGGATAGTGTTCACCTCAGGGTTAGGTTAGGGATAGTGTTCACCTCAGGGTTAGGTTAGGGATAGTGTTCACCTCAGGGTTAGGTTAGGGATAGTGTTCACCTCAAGGTTAGGTTAGGGATAGTGTTCACCTCCTCAGGGTTAGGGATAGTGTTCACCTCAGGGTTAGGGATAGTGTTCACCACCTCCTCAGGGTTAGGGATAGTGTTCACCTCAGGGTTAGGGATAGTGTTCACCTCAGGGTTAGGTTAGGGATAGTGTTCACCTCCTCAGGGTTAGGGATAGTGTTCACCTCCTCAGGGTTAGGGATAGTGTTCACCTCCTCAGGGTTAGGGATAGTGTTCACCTCCTCAGGGTTAGGTTAGGGATAGTGTTCACCTCCTCAGGGTTAGGGATAGTGTTTACCTCAGGGTTAGGGATAGTGTTCACCTCAGGGTTAGGTTAGGGATAGTGTTCACCTCAGGGTTAGGTTAGGGATAGTGTTCACCTCAGGGTTAGGGATAGTGTTTACCTCAGGGTTAGGGATAGTGTTCACCTCCTCGGGGTTAGGGATAGTGTTCACCTCCTCCTCGGGGTTAGGGATAGTGTTCACCTCCTCCTCGGGGTTAGGGATAGTGTTCACCACCTCCTCAGGGTTAGGGATAGTGTTCACCTCCTCAGGGTTAGGGATAGTGTTCACCTCCTCAGGGTTAGGGATAGTGTTCACCTCCTCAGGGTTAGGGATAGTGTTCACCTCCTCAGGGTTAGGGATAGTGTTTACCTCAGGGTTAGGGATAGTGTTCACCTCAGGGTTAGGTTAGGGATAGTGTTCACCTCAGGGTTAGGTTAGGGATCGTGTTCACCACCTCAGGGTTAGGGATCGTGTTCACCTCCTCGGGGTTAGGGATAGTGTTCACCTCCTCCTCGGGGTTAGGGATAGTGTTCACCACCTCCTCAGGGTTAGGGATAGTGTTCACCTCAGGGTTAGGGATAGTGTTCACCTCCTCCTCAGGGTTAGGGATAGTGTTCACCACCTCCTCAGGGTTAGGGATAGTGTTCACCTCAGGGTTAGGGATAGTGTTCACCTCCTCCTCAGGGTTAGGGATAGTGTTCACCTCAGGGTTAGGGATAGTGTTCACCTCCTCGGGGTTAGGGATAGTGTTCACCTCCTCCTCAGGGTTAGGGATAGTGTTCACCACCTCCTCAGGGTTAGGGATAGTGTTCACCTCCTCCTCGGGGTTAGGGATAGTGTTCACTCGCCACCTCAGGCTTAGTGTGGACAGACCTGTATACGATCCCATCCATCCTAGTGGTTTCCTTCCAGGTAATGCAGAACAGCCATTGAGAGCAGAATGTTTTCCCCCCTGTTCCTCTGTCCCCGTCTACAGAGCCCTCCAGGAAGCTCAGGAGATCTTCGGGGGCGACTTTGACTTTGCGGAGTTCGACGCCGACGGTGCTTATGAACAGGGTGAGGAAGAGGAGGAGGACCAGGATGAAGAGGGCTGGGACCGGCCCAAGAAGCCAACGAAGAGGAGGGTGGGGAGGAAGAGCATCTTCGAGCTCTACGAGCCCAGCGAGCTGGAGAGTAGTCACATGACTGACCAGGACAACGAGATCCGCTCCACAGACATGCCAGAGAGGTTCCAGGTAGGGTTGTCTGTCTGTTTCACCCTCCTGTGTCCTTGAATCTAGTTGTGATATGTTAATGAAGCCGTGTGTGTGCGTCCGTGCTCTGCCCCGTAGCTGCGCTCCATCCCAGTGAAGCCTGCTGAGGATGATGAGTTGGAGGAAGAGGCAGAGTGGATCTACAGAAACGCTTTCTCAACCCCCACCATCTCCATGCAGGTAGGAACCTCTGCGCGCGCACACACACACACACACACTGACTACACACGCTGACTACACACACACACACACTGACGACACGCGCTGACTACACATGCACACTAACTACACACACACACACACTGACCACACACACGCACACTGACTACACACACACGCACACTGACGACACGCGCTGAATACACACGCACACTGACTACACACACACACACGCACACTGACTACACACACACACGCACACTGACTACACATACACACACACTGACTACACATGCACACTGACTACGCACACACACACACACTGACTACACTCGCTGACTACACACACACACACACACTGACGACACGCGCTGACTACACATGCACACTAACTACACACACACGCACACTTACTACACATACACACACACTGACTACACACACGCACACTGACTACACACACACGCACACTGACGACACGCGCTGAATACACACGCACACTGACTACACACACACACGCACACTGACTACACACACACACGCACACTGACTACACACACGCACACTGACTACACACACACGTACACTGACTACACACACACACGCACACTGACTACACACACACGCACACTGACTACACACACGCACACTGACTACACATACACACGCACACTGACTACACATACACACACACTGACTACACATACACACACACTGACTACACATACACACACACTGACTACGCACACACACACGTACACTGACTACGCACACGTACACTGACTACGCACACCCACGTACACTGACTACGCACACACACGTACACTGACTACGCACACACACACGTACACTGACTACGCACACACACACGTACACTGACTACGCACACACGCACGCACACTGACTACGCACGCACACTGACTACGCACGCACGCACACTGACTACGCACGCACGCACACTGACTACGCACACACGCACGCACACTGACTACGCACACACGCACGCACACTGACTACGCACACACGCACGCACACTGACTACGCACACACGCACGCACACTGACTACGCACACACGCACGCACACTGACTACGCACACACGCACGCACACTGACTACGCACACACGCACGCACACTGACTACGCACACACGCACGCACACTGACTACGCACACACGCACGCACACTGACTACGCACACACGCACGCACACTGACTACGCACACACGCACGCACACCACACGCACGCACACTGACTACGCACACACGCACGCACACTGACTACGCACGCACACTGGCTACGCACACACGCACGCACACTGGCTACGCACACACGCACGCACACTGGCTACGCACGCACACTGGCTACGCACACACGCACGCACACTGGCTACGCACACACACGTACACTGACTACACACACACACTGACTACGCACACACACTGACTACGCACACACACACGCACACTGACTACACACACACACACACACACACACTGACTACGCACACACACACGCACACTACACACTGACTGTACACACACATACTACACACTGACTACATACACACACACTACCTCAGCCCACCCACCCCCGTCATTTCTATACAGGTTTGAGCCTCTGACTTGCTGTGGAGAGTGATTCCATATGAAACCAGGACAAAGAAGGAAGATGAGCAGCCCATTACCCTAACTATTATCATACAGCTGAAACACATGAACAGCTCAGCACAGACCATACCTTCTCAGTCCACTATCATACTATTTTTACTTTGTTTTTAAAACAACTGTTGTCTGTGTGTTCAGGAGAGTACAGATTACCTGGACAGAGGAGCCACCACTAACTTTAGCAGGAAGGGCCCCAGCACCATCGCCAAGATTAAGGAGGCCCTCAACTTCATGAGGAATCAGCATTTTGAGGTACACTGCCCTGATACTAACAGTGTGTGTAGTGGCTAAGGCTCGAACTGTGTGTGTGTGTCTGTAGTGGCTAAGGCTCTAACAGTGTGTGTGTGTCTGTAGTGGCTAAGGCTCTAACAGTGTGTGTGTGTCTGTAGTGGCTAAGGCTCTAACAGTGTGTGTGTGTGTAGTGGTTAAGGCTCTAACAGTGTGTGTGTGTGTGTGTGTAGTGGTTAAGGCTCTAACACTGTGTGTGTGTAGTGGTTAAGGCTCTAACACTGTGTGTGTGTAGTGGTTAAGGCTCTAACACTGTGTGTGTGTGTGTGTGTAGTGGTTAAGGCTCTAACACTGTGTGTGTGTAGTGGTTAAGGCTCTAACACTGTGTGTGTAGTGGTTAAGGCTCTAACACTGTGTGTGTGTAGTGGTTAAGGCTCTAACACTGTGTGTGTGTAGTGGTTAAGGCTCTAACACTGTGTGTGTGTGTGTAGTGGTTAAGGCTCTAACAGTGTGTGTGTGTAGTGGTTAAGGCTCTAACAGTGTGTGTGTGTGTGTAGTGGTTAAGGCTCTAACACTGTGTGTGTGTAGTGGTTAAGGCTCTAACACTGTGTGTGTGTAGTGGTTAAGGCTCTAACACTGTGTGTGTGTGTGTGTGTAGTGGTTAAGGCTCTAACACTGTGTGTGTGTAGTGGTTAAGGCTCTAACACTGTGTGTGTAGTGGTTAAGGCTCTAACACTGTGTGTGTGTAGTGGTTAAGGCTCTAACACTGTGTGTGTGTAGTGGTTAAGGCTCTAACACTGTGTGTGTGTGTGTAGTGGTTAAGGCTCTAACAGTGTGTGTGTGTAGTGGTTAAGGCTCTAACAGTGTGTGTGTGTAGTGGCTAAGGCTCTAACACTGTGTAGTGGCTAAGGCTTGTTGGGGAATAATCTGAATTAGGTGGTAACATAGGTAAGATGTTTTATATTCATCATATGTTTGTAAGTTACTTCTCATCAGAATGTTATTTTTGTATAATACTGTGGCGGTGTTGCAGTATCTGTTCTATGTCAAGACTTAAGTTGTTTGGGCCGGAGAGAGGGGAGAGGTCAAGCGTGTATCTCTTGGCTCCACAATGTCTGTGTGTCTCTGATCTTGTCAAGATAGGATGGATTTGATATATGCCTGTTGATATGGAGGATTTGTTTATGGTTCTGAGTTTGAGAAAATAACATAGTTTAGGAGACAAAGATGAACGATAAATTAGACCTATGCTGTCTGGCTATGTGTGTCTTTTGCTATTAAAGGATCTCAGTTGCAAGGTGTAAGGGACTCTCAGAGAATTCATTGATAGACACTGAATTGATCTGAGAGTCACAAGGTTGTGATAGAGCTCATATAATTAAAGATGGACTTTGTGATAACTAACTCTGACTTGTGTGTGGTTTGCTCTCATGATTTGGTAAATAAAGGAAATTTCCATGACAGGCTCTAACAGTGTGTGTGTAGTGGCTAAGGCTCTAACAGTGTGTGTGTGTGTAGTGGCTAAGGCTCTAACAGTGTGTGTGTGTGTAGTGGCTAAGGCTCTAACAGTGTGTGTGTGTGTAGTGGCTAAGGCTCTAACAGTGTGTGTGTGTATTGGCTAAGGCTCTAACAGTGTGTGTGTAGTGGCTAAGGCTCTAACAGTGTGTGTTTGTGTAGTGGCTAAGGCTCTAACAGTGTGTGTGTGTGTAGTGGCTAAGGCTCTAACAGTGTGTGTGTGTGTGTAGTGGCTAAGGCTCTAACAGTGTGTGTGTGTGTAGTGGCTAAGGCTCTAACGTGTGTGTGTGTGTGGTGGCTAAGGCTCTAACAGTGTGTGTGTAGTGGCTAAGGCTCTAACCGTGTGTGTGTGTAGTGGCTAAGGCTCTAATGTGTGTGTGTGTGTGTGTAGTGGCTAAGGCTCTAATGTGTGTGTGTGTGTAGTCGCTAAGACTCTAAATGTGTGTTTGTGTAGTGGTTATGGCTCTAACGTGTGTGTGTGTGTGGTGGCTAAGGCTCTAACAGTGTGTTTGGTGGTTAAGGCTTTAACTGTGTGTGTGTGTCTTTCTCTGTCTCCTCCAGGTTCCATTCATCGCCTTCTACAGGAAGGAGTACGTAGAACCGGAGCTCAACATCAACGACCTGTGGAAGGTCTGGCAGTGGGACGAGAAGGTAAAGGATGACCTTTGACATGTGACATAAGACCATGAGGCTCACACGCCTCTGCATTCACCAGCAGTTAGTAACCTTTACAGTTGATACAACCTAAAAGCAATCTCAGTCTCGTTCCATTGTTGATTCTCCTCGTATTAACCCACTTCCTGTCCCTCGACCCCTGACCTCAGTGGTGCCAGCTGAAGAGCAGGAAGCAGAACCTGACACGTCTGTTCCGGAGGATGCAGGGGTACCAGTATGAGCAGATATCTGCCGACCCCGACAAGCCCCTGGCTGACGGCATCAGGCCCCTGGACACTGCTGATATGGAGAGGTACGGTTCCACACAGGGTCCGAGGACATAGGGACTGCTTCCAAAATGGCACCCTACATAGTGCACTACTTTAGACCAGAATAAGTATCCATGGAGAGGTGTGTACGTCCCAACACAGGGCCTCGGGAGAACAGTGGTATTAAGAGGGTCAATGGGACCCGTGATTGACAAGCTCAGTCCTGTATCTTGTGTCAACTTTATAGCAACAGGTCTAAAAAGGACAAATAAAGGAAGTTCAGGAATCATTTGATGATGAACACAACGTGTGTTCAAGTGTTGTAATGCACTAAGGGTCAGTTTCCCGGATACAGATGAAGCATAGAAATGTGTTTTCTTCTCAGGGCTCAGTCTGTGTCTAGAAAGTCAAGACTTCCCATAGCATGGTAGCACATCAAAGTTCAGAAGCCTCATAGCCCCATGTCTTCACAGAAGCCAGGACCCATTTAGTAAAGTCCATCTACTCTTACTGTTCCCCTCTCCAATCCTCTCCTCCGCTGCCCTCGTCCTTCTCCTCCTCTACCCCCTTTCTCCTCCTCTACCCCCTTTCTCCTCCTCTACCCCCTTTCTCCTCCTCTACCCCCTTTCTCCTCCTCTACCCCCTTTCTCCTCCTCTACCCCCTTTCTCCTCGTCTACCCCCTTTCTCCTCGTCTACCCCCTGCCTCCTCGTCTACCCCCTGCCTCCTCGTCTACCCCCTGCCTCCTCGTCTACCCCCTGCCTCCTCCTCTACCCCCTTTCTCCTCGTCTACCCCCTGCCTCCTCGTCTACCCCCTGCCTCCTCGTCTACCCCCTGCCTCCTCCTCTACCCCTGCCTCCTCCTCTACCCCCTGCCTCCTCCTCTACCCCCTGCCCCCTCCTCTACCCCCTGCCCCCTCCTCTACCCCCTGCCCCCTCCTCTACCCCCTTCTCCTCCTCTGCCCCCTCCTCTACCCTCTGCCCCCTCCTCTACCCTCTGCTCCCTCCTCTACCCCCTGCCTCCTCCTCTACCCCCTTCTCCCTCCTCCTCTACCCCCTTCTCCCTCCTCCTCTACCCCCTTCTCCCTCCTCCTCTACCCCCTTCTCCCTCCTCCTCTACCCCCTTCTCCCTCCTCCTCTACCCCCTTCTCCCTCCTCCTCTACCCCCTTCTCCCTCCTCTACCCCCTGCAGACTGAAAGATGTCCAGTCCATAGATGAGCTGAGTGACGTGTATAGTCACTTCCTTCTGTACTATGGCCGAGACATCCCCAAGATGCAGAACGCAGCCAAAGCTGCCAGCAAGAAGAAGAAGAAGAAGAAGATTGAGGTCAACGAGGAAGGTTGGAGGCCATGTGGACAATTATAACTGATTGCTATAATAGTGAATAACTATATTGTTAACCCAGAAATGATTTGATAAGGAGATCAAAATGGCTGCCATGGGGATTTCGATGTTTCCTTATTTCTTTGAAATCACACCCTGAGGCTAAAATATCAAAGCAAGGTGTTGTTGTTGTATAAAGTTAAATAACAGCACCTTTTCAACAACCCTGTTTAGATTTTTTTTTTTGTGATTTCCACCCTCTACACATCATGTCTTTTCCCATTCCTTTCAGGTGAGGAGGAAGAAGTGGAGGAAGAGGAGGAGGTGGAGGAAGAGAAGGGGCCGGACCTGAAGCTGGCATCTCGTAGAGACATGTACAGCATCTGTCAGAGCGCTGGGCTCGGTGAGTCACCTCTGACCTCTCGTCTATTTTTCTGTACTGAGTGGGACCTAAGCTTGACTTCATTGTGCTTGTGATTGCTGAAAGGGGCTTGACATGTGAAACGTGAAGAAAATATTCCCTGCTCTGCCTCAAGACATTACTTCTGGCAACCTGTCTCATCCTTTTCAAATTCTGCAGAGGCTGACGTGTTACATTATGAATGCACTGGGACATGTTATTGTCACGACGCATCAGGAACTGACAGCTTCTCTGTTAATGTCACGACGCATCGCATCAGGAACTAACAGCTTTTCTGTTAATGTCACGACGCATCAGGAACTGACAGCTTCTCTGTTAATGTCACGACGCATCACATCAGGAACTAACAGCTTTTCTGTTAATGTCACGACGCATCGCATCAGGAACTAACAGCTTTTCTGTTAATGTCACGACGCATCAGGAACTAACAGCTTCTCTGTTAATGTCACGACGCATCGCATCAGGAACTAACAGCTTTTCTGTTAATGTCACGACGCATCAGGAACTAACAGCTTCTCTGTTAATGTCACGACGCATCGCATCAGGAACTAACAGCTTTTCTGTTAATGTCACGACGCATCGCATCAGGAACTAACAGCTTCTCTGTTAATGTCACGACGCATCGCATCAGGAACTAACAGCTTCTCTGTTAATGTCACGACGCATCGCATCAGGAACTAACAGCTTCTCCGTTTATTTTTCTCTTGCTCACACACACACACACAGATGGCCTGGCTAAGAAATTTGGGCTGACTCCAGAGCAGTTTGGAGAGAATCTGAGAGACAGCTACCAGCGTCACGAGACAGAGCAGTTCCCTGCCGAGCCTGTGGAGTTGGCTAAAGACTACGTCTGCAGGTAACCACACACACACACATACACACACACACACAAAGAGCAGGGTAAAACGCTTAATGTAACGACACACACACACACACAAAGAGCAGGGTAAAACGCTTAATGTAACGACACACACACACACACACACACACACACACACACACAGAGCAGGGTAAAACGCTTAACGAAATGACACACACACAGAGCAGGGTAAAACGCTTAACGTAAAGACACACACAGAGCAGGGTAAACCGCTTAACGCAACGACACACACACAGAGCAGGGTAAACCGCTTAACGCAACGACACACACAGAGCAGGGTAAACTGCTTAACGCAACGACACACACAGAGCAGGGTAAACCGCTTAACGTAACGACACACACACACACACACAGAGCATGGTAAAACAATTAACTCTGTAGAGTTGGCCAAAGAATAAGTCAGCAGTTAACCACACATACACACGGACCCCCCTAGCTCTCCCTCTGTGTGTGTAGCCAGTTTAACAGCCCTGAGGTGGTGTTGGAGGGGACCCGTTATATGGTTGCGATGCAGATTGCCAGGGAGCCTCTGGTCAGACACGTCCTCAGACAGACGTTCCAGGAGAGAGCCAAGATCAACATCAAGCCCACCAAGAAGGGAAAGAAGGTACGGGAACCAAGACACTGCATTAACCGTGTTCATGTTATTGATGGTCGGTATCCAGGGTAGAGACAGGCTGTGTAATGTTATTGATGGTAGGTATCCAGAGTAGAGACAGGCTGTGTAATGTTATTGATGGTAGGTATCCAGAGTAGAGACGGGCTGTGTAATGTTATTGATGGTAGGTATCCAGAGTAGAGACAGGCTGTGTAATGTTATTGATGGTAGGTATCCAGAGTAGAGACAGGCTGTGTAATGTTATTGATGGTAGGTATCCAGAGTAGAGACGGGCTGTGTAATGTTATTGATGGTAGGTATCCAGAGTAGAGACAGGCTGTGTAATGTTATTGATGGTAGGTATCCAGAGTAGAGACAGGCTGTGTAATGTTATTGATGGTAGGTATCCAGAGTAGAGACGGGCTGTGTAATGTTATTGATGGTAGGTATCCAGAGACAGGCTGTGTAATGTTATTGATGGTAGGTATCCAGAGTAGAGACAGGCTGTGTAATGTTATTGATGGTAGGTATCCAGAGTAGAGACAGGCTGTGTAATGTTATTGATGGTCGGTATCCAGAGTAGAGACAGGCTGTGTAATGTTATTGATGGTAGGTATCCAGAGTAGAGACAGGCTGTGTAATGTTATTGATGGTAGGTATCCAGAGTAGAGACAGGCTGTGTAATGTTATTGATGGTAGGTATCCAGAGTAGAGACGGGCTGTGTAATGTTATTGATGGTAGGTATCCAGAGTAGAGACGGGCTGTGCAATGTTATTGATGGTAGGTATCCAGAGTAGAGACGGGCTGTGCAATGTTATTGATGGTAGGTATCCAGAGTAGAGACAGGCTGTGTAATGTTATTGATGGTAGGTATCCAGAGTAGAGACAGGCTGTGTAATGTTATTGATGGTAGGTATCCAGAGTAGAGACGGGCTGTGTAATGTTATTGATGGTAGGTATCCAGAGTAGAGACAGGCTGTGTAATGTTATTGATGGTAGGTATCCAGAGTAGAGACAGGCTGTGTAATGTTATTGATGGTAGGTATCCAGAGACAGGCTGTGTAATGTTATTGATGGTAGGTATCCAGAGTAGAGACGGGCTGTGTAATGTTATTGATGGTAGGTATCCAGAGACAGGCTGTGTAATGTTATTGATGGTCGGTATCCAGAGTAGAGACAGGCTGTGTAATGTTATTGATGGTAGGTATCCAGAGTAGAGACAGGCTGTGTAATGTTATTGATGGTAGGTATCCAGAGTAGAGACGGGCTGTGTAATGTTATTGATGGTAGGTATCCAGAGTAGAGACAGGCTGTGTAATGTTATTGATGGTAGGTATCCAGAGTAGAGACAGGCTGTGTGATGTTAATGATGGTAGGTATCCAGGGTAGAGACAGGCTGTGTAATGTTATTGATGGTAGGTATCCAGAGTAGAGACAGGCTGTGTAATGTTATTGATGGTAGGTATCCAGAGTAGAGACGGGCTGTGTAATGTTATTGATGGTAGGTATCCAGGGTAGAGACAGGCTGTGTAATGTTATTGATGGTTGGTATCCAGAGTAGAGACAGGCTGTGTAATGTTATTGATGGTCGGTATCCAGAGTAGAGACAGGCTGTGTAATGTTATTGATGGTAGGTATCCAGAGACGGGCTGTGTAATGTTATTGATGGTAGGTATCCAGAGACGGGCTGTGTAATGTTATTGATGGTAGGTATCCAGAGATGGGTTGTGGGAACTTTGCTCTGTATCACCATTCCTTTACTATTGTTTAACTGAGAAGGAACTAACCTGGGATCCAGTGCTGGACTAACACACATAACAAACTCAGTGAGATCTGTCTTTAGACCACAGCCAACATAACAAACACAACAAAACAACAGCATGTTGATCTTATAATGTTTAGCGTTGGTGTAAGTGTGTAGAATACCGTGTCCTATTAACTTGACTCCTACAACAAATGGTGTAGAAATGTCTGGTTTAAGATGTGATCCTCTTCTCTGTCCTCATGCCGTGTTGACCTGACTGGTTTGTTATAGGACATGGACGAGGCCCACTTTGGCTACTCCTTCAAGTACCTGAAGAACAAGCCAGTGAAGGAACTGAACGGAGACCAGTTCTTAAAGATGTGCCAGGCTGAGGAGGAGGGGCTTCTCACCATAGACATCTGCATCGATCTCCTAGGGGTCAAAGGGTAAGGCGCGGCGGCATCGACCTCCATAGGGGTCGAAGGGTAAAATGGAGGGCCAAACCATAGAGAATTAAAGGTTGTATTAGCATGGGCAGCACCTTTGAGGGCTTCCACCTTTTTAATGTAGTCAACTGGGTAGGACTCCCAACTTCATTGGCTGATGCCTCCTGGTGACCCTGTTGGAGTCATGTACAACCGGGTCATTAGGAAGGATCAGCAAATCGTGAAGAAGAAAATGGACTACAGAATAGCCTCAATGGCGCTGCCCATGCTGTCACAGCCGCTCTAATGGCACAGATACAAAGATGAGTCCTCGATCTATCCAAACTCATGACTTAAAGTTTCTCTGAATGGTCAAACTTACCCCCTCCCTCTCTCTCTCTCCTCTCTCCATCCCTCTCTCTCCATCCCTCTCTCTCCTCTCTGCCAACCCCCCTCCCTCTCTCTCTCCTCTCTCCATCCCTCTCTGCCAACCCCCTTCCCTCTCTCTCTCCTCTCTCCATCCCTCTCTGCCACCCCCCCTTCCCCCTCTCTCTCCTCTCTCCATCCCTCTCTCTCCTCTCTGCCAACCCCCCTCCCTCTCTCTCTCCTCTCTCCATCCCTCTCTGCCAACCCCCTTCCCTCTCTCCATCCCTCTCTCTCATCTCTGCCAACCCCCTTCCCTCTCTCTCTCCTCTCTCCATCCCTCTCTGCCACCCCCCCCCCTTCCCCCTCTCTCTCCTCTCTCCATCCCTCTCTGCCAACCCCCTTCCCTCTCTCCATCCCTCTCTCTCCTCTCTGCCAACCCCCTTCCCTCTCTCCATCCCTCTCTCTCCTCTCTGCCACCCCCTCTCCCCAGGGTTGCAGGTGACCAGACATACTTTGATGAGATCAAGCAGTTTTACTACAGAGATGAGTTCAGTCACCAGGTGCAGGAGTGGAACAGACAGAGGACCCTGGCCATCGAACGCTCCCTCACACAGTTCCTGTACCCTCAGATGGCCAAGGAACTCAAGAACAAACTCATCGCGGAGGCCAAGGAAAACATCATCAAGGTAGACCATGTTACAACAAACCTAGTTACTTCCAGGACTCTCTGTATCCCATAGGATGGTGAGTTGACATGACCCGACCATTGGAGATTTGTGAATTCCACTTGTTCCAGCACTTCTTGTGAATAAGTGTTTCAAGCATAAATTAGGTCACGTGGTGTCTAATTCCTCTTCACCTTTGACCCCAGTCGTGTTGCAGGAGGCTGTAGAACTGGCTGAAGGTGTAGGTTTGTTTACCCTGTGATATTGTCTGGTCCAGTCATGTTGCAGGAGGCTGTATAACTGGCTGAAGGTGTAGGTTTGTTTACCCTGTGATATTGTCTGGTCCAGTCATGTTGCAGGAGGCTGTATAACTGGCTGAAGGTGTAGGTTTGTTTACCCTGTGATATTGTCTGGTCCAGTCATGTTGCAGGAGGCTGTATAATTGGCTGAAGGTGGCTCCTTACAGACCAGACCAGCAGGCGGAGGAGGAGGATGATGATCTGATGGATGAGAGTCAAGGAAAAGGCATCAGAGTCCTGGGAGTGGCCTTCGCAGACAGCAGGTGTGTGTGTCAAAGAGTCATAAGGTGTCTTCCATCCTTGTATTTTGTACCACTCAATAAACAGCCACCATAAATGATTTGTGATATGTTTCGATGAGTGATAACTAAACGTTGTAATTCTGTTACCATAGAGACACGCCAGTGTTCTGTTCACTGATCAACGGAGAGGGAGAGGTCGTGGACTTCCTCCGTCTGCCCTACTTCCTGAAGAGGAGGAACGCATGGAAGGAGGACGAGAGAGACAAAAAGGTACAGACAGACAGACGGACGACAAGAATCTCCTGCCTCTCCTCTCCTCTGCCCTCCTCCCCCCGTCTCTCCTCCCCCCGTCTCTCCTCCCCCCGTCTCTCCTCCCCCCGTCTCTCCTCCCCCCGTCTCTCCTCCCCCCGTCTCTCCTCCCCCCGTCTCTCCTCCCCCCGTCTCTCCTCCCCCCGTCTCTCCTTCCCCTGTCTCTCCTCTCCTCTGCCCTCCTCCCCCCGTCTCTCCTCCCCCGTCTCTCCTTCCCCTGTCTCTCCTCTCCTCTGCCCTCCTCCCCCGTCTCTCCTCCCCCGTCTCTCCTCCCCCGTCTCTCCTCCCCCGTCTCTCCTCCCCCGTCTCTCCTTCCCCCGTCTCTCCTCTCCTCTGCCCTCCTCCCCCGTCTCTCCTCCCCCGTCTCTCCTTCCCCTGTCTCTCCTCTCCTCTGCCCTCCTCCCCCCGTCTCTCCTCCCCCGTCTCTCCTCCCCCGTCTCTCCTCCCCCCGTCTCTCCTCTCCTCTGCCCTCCTCCCCCCGTCTCTCCTCCCCCGTCTCTCCTCCCCCGTCTCTCCTCCCCCGTCTCTCTTCCCCCGTCTCTCCTCCCTCGTCTCTCCTCCCTCGTCTCTCCTCCCCCGTCTCTCCTCCCCCGTCTCTCCTCCCCCGTCTCTCCTTCCCCCGTCTCTCCTTCCCCCGTCTCTCCTTCCCCCGTCTCTCCTTCCCCCGTCTCTCCTCCCCCGTCTCTCCTCCCCCGTCTCTCCTCTGCCCTCCTCCCCCCGTCTCTCCTCCCCCGTCTCTCCTTCCCCTGTCTCTCCCCCGCCCTCCTCCCCCGTCTCTCCTCCCCCGTCTCTCCTTCCCCTGTCTCTCCCCCCTCGTCTCTCCTCCCCCTTCTCTCCTCCCTCGTCTCTCTTCCCCTGTCTCTCCCCCCTCGTCTCTCCTCTGCCCTCCTCCCCCCGTCTCTCCTCCCTCGTCTCTCCTTCCCCTGTCTCTCCCCCCTCGTCTCTCCTTCCCCCGTCTATGCATTAGCAGTTATAATCATCACCTCGTCATTGATGTTGTTGTAGGAAGTGTTTTTTCCAGTGTTTCACCTTCCATTAAGTAGCTTATCTCTGTTGCCTCCTAAATCATTTGGCTTCAGTTGGTTTCGATAGAGCACTTTGATGTCAGCTGGCCTATAGGCTGCTATGGGGAAAACCTTGTTGCTGATCTCAGTGTTTGATTTTGAGGCTGTACCGCATTTATATTGGAGTCATTTAGCAGACGCTCTTATCCAGAGCGACTAACAGGAGCAAATAGGTTTAAGTGCCTTGCTCAAGGGCACATCAACAGATTTATCACCTAGTCGACTCGGGAATTCAAAACCAGCAACCTTTCGGTGACTGGTCCAACGCTCTTAACCGCCAGACTACCTGTATTCTAGTGATCTGATGGTGTGTTTGGTCTCCTCAGCTCCAGGACATTGAGAACCTGAAGAAGTTCCTGACCAGTAAGAAGCCTCACGTGGTGGCTGTTGCCGGGGAGAATAGGTGAGTTCCACTACTCCTCTGTCTTTCATAC
Organism: Oncorhynchus mykiss; assembly: GCF_057628025.1. Classification (NCBI taxonomy): domain Eukaryota; kingdom Metazoa; phylum Chordata; class Actinopteri; order Salmoniformes; family Salmonidae; genus Oncorhynchus; species Oncorhynchus mykiss. Next base: position 12,269,256 of record NC_143050.1, read on the forward strand.
CCTCCTGGAAGCAAAGCACCAGGACACCTGTCACCAGGACACCTGGCCTGTTCTTTCCTATTGGACATTTTCAGAAAAAACTTCCTCAGTTCCCTGTGCGTGTTCTGTTTGTTGCACTAATTGTGTGTGTCTGTGTGTGTGTAGGGACGCCCACATGATAATGGAGGACATTAAGAGGACAGTGAGTGAGTTGGAGCAGGAGTCTTCTCTGCCTGCTGTGGGAGTGGAGCTGGTAGACAACGAACTGGCCATGCTCTATATGAACAGTACCAAATCTCAGGTACACTCACACACACTCCTTAAACACATACTGTACACACAGTCCACATGAACTCCAAGAAATCAAGTTGGACACTTGCAGCATGAATACAAAGCTGCATCTACAGTCGTGGCCAAGAGCTTTGAGAATGACACAAATATTAATTTTCACAAAGTCTGCTGCCTCAGTGTCTTTAGATATTTTTGTCAGATGTTACTATGGAATACTGCAGTATAATTCCAAGCATTTCATAAGTGTCAAAGGCTTTTATTGACAATTACATGAAGTTGATGCAAAGAGTCAATATTTGCAGTGTTGACCCTTCTTTTTCAAGACCTCTGCAATCCGCCCTGGCATGCTGTCTGTCAATTATCTTCTGGGCCACATCCTGACTGATGGCAGCCCATTCTTGCATAATCAATGCTTGGAGGAGTTCAGAATTTGTGGGATTTTGTTTGTCCACCCGCCTCTTGAGGATTGACCACAAGTTCTCAATGGGATTAAGGTCTGGGGAGTTTCCTGGACATGGACCCAACATATTGATGTTTTGTTCCCCGAGCTTTTGTCTTATGGCAAGGTGCTCCATCATGCTGGAAACTGCATTGTTCGTCACCAAACTGTTCCTGGATGGTTGGGAGAAGTTGCTCTCGGAGGATGTGTTGGTACCATTCTTTATTCATGGCTGTGTTCTTAGGCAAAATGATGGGTGAGCCCACTCCCTTGGCTGAGAAGCAACCCCACACATGAATGGTCTCAGCTTGCTTTACTGTTGGCATGACACAGGACTGATGGTAGCGCTTAGCTTGTCTTCTCCAGACAAGCTTTTTTCCAGATGCCCCAAACAATCGGAACGGGGATTCATCAGAGAAAATGACTTTATCCCAGTCCTCAGCAGTCCAATCCCTGTACCTTTTGCAGAATATCAGTCTGTCCCTGATGTTTTTCCTGGAGAGAAGTGGCTTCTTTGCTGCCCTTCTTGACACCAGGCCATCCTCCAAAAGTCTTCTCCTCACTCTGCGTGCTGATGCACTCACACCTGCCTGCTGCCACTTCTGAGCAAGCTCTGTACTGGTGGGGCCCCGATCCCGCAGCTGAATCAACATTAGGAGACGGTCCTGGCGCTTGCTGGACTTTCTTGGGGGCCCTGAAGCATTCTTCACAACAATTGAACTGCTCTCCTTGAATTTCTTGATGATCCGATAAATGGTTGATTTAGGTGCAATCTTACTGGCAGCAATATCCTTGCCTGTGAAGCCATTTTTGTGCAAAGCAGTGATGGCAGCACATGTTTCCTTGCAGGTAACCACGGCTGACAGAGGAAGAACAATGATTCCAAGCACCACCCTCCTTTTGAAGCTTCCAGCCTGTTATTCAAACTCAATCAGCATGACAGAGTGATCTCCAGCCTTGTCCTCAACAAACACTCACACCTGTGTTAACGAGAGAATCAGCTGGTCCTTTTGTGGCAGGGCTGAAATGCAGTGGAAATGTTTTTTTGAAGATTCAGTTCATTTGCATGTCAGAGGGACTTTGCAATTAATTGCAATTCATCTGATCACTCATAACATTCTGGAGTATATGTAAATTGCCGTCATACAAACTAAGGCAGCAGACTTTGTGAAAATTAATATTTGTCACACTAATCTAACCATGTTTCTCTGTTCTCTATTCCCCCCCCAGACTGAATTCCGTGACTACCCTCCCCTGCTGCGCCAGGCTGTGTCAGTAGCCAGGAAGATTCAGGATCCTCTAGTGGAGTACGCTCAGGTCTGCAGCTCAGACGAAGACATCCTCTGCCTCAAACTACACCCTCTACAGGTCAGAGTGTGTGTGAACGGGGGGGGGGAGGCTTTGTCTGATCAATGCCATTTTGGGTTGGAATTGTCCTTTTAAGTGGCCTTTGCAGGTACTGAAGGGGACATTATTTGATGTTTCTTGAACACTTTCCCTCTCCCTCCAGGAGCATGTAGTTAAGGAGGACCTGCTGAGTGCTCTGTACTGTGAGTTTATAAACCGGGTCAACGAGGTGGGGGTGGATGTGAACAGAGCCATCTCTCACCCCTACACACAGAGCCTGGTTCAGTTCGTCTGTGGCCTCGGACTCAGGAAGGGATCCCACCTGCTCAAGGTCTGTGTCTCACTGTCTCTCTCTCTCGGTCTGTCTCTCTCTCTCTCTCTCTCTCTCGGTCTCTCTCTCTCTCTCGGTCTGTCTCTCTCTCTCGGTCTCTTTGTCTGTCTCTCTCGGTGTGTCTCTGTCTGTCTCTCTGTCTCTCTCTCTGTCTGTCTCTCTGTCTGTCTCTCTCTCTGTCTGTCTCTCTCTCTGTCTGTCTCTCTGTCTGTCTGTCTCTCTCTCTGTCTGTCTCTCTCTCTGTCTGTCTCTCTCTCTGTCTGTCTCTCTCTCTGTCTGTCTCTCTCTCTGTCTGTCTCTCTCTCTGTCTGTCTGTCTCTCTCTCGGTCTGTGTCTCTCTCTCTCGGTCTGTGTCTCTCTCTCTCGGTCTGTGTCTCTCTCTCTCGGTCTGTGTCTCTCTCTCTCGGTCTGTGTCTCTCTCTCTCGGTCTGTGTCTCTCTCTCTCTCTCGGTCTGTGTCTCTCTCTCTCTCTCGGTCTGTGTCTCTCTCTCTCTCTCGGTCTGTGTCTCTCTCTCTCGGTCTGTGTCTCTCTCTCTCGGTCTGTGTCTCTCTCTCTCTCGGTCTGTGTCTCTCTCTCTCTCTCGGTCTGTGTCTCTCTCTCTCTCTCGGTCTGTGTCTCTCTCTCTCTCTCGGTCTGTGTCTCTCTCTCTCGGTCTGTGTCTCTCTCTCTCGGTCTGTGTCTCTCTCTCTCGGTCTGTGTCTCTCTCGCTCTCTCGGTCTGTGTCTCTCTCGCTCTCTCGGTCTGTGTCTCTCTCGCTCTCTCGGTCTGTGTCTCTCTCGCTCTCTCGGTCTGTGTCTCTCTCGCTCTCTCGGTCTGTGTCTCTCTCGCTCTCTCGGTCTGTGTCTCTGTCTCTCTCGGTGTGTCTGTCTCTGTCTCTCTCGCCCAGTGCAGGTTTTGAGTCAGAGCCTTGTTCAGTATGTCTGTTGTTCCTTAGTGTTTACGCCACACCTCTCCATGGTCTGTATTGTCTCTCTCTGCTGTTGAGTCCTGTGTCATGTTTATCTTGACCCATGTCCTGTGTTTCAAGAGTAGAATTAGACATTTTTACACTATTATTATTATATTGTCTCTCCTACCCTTCTGTGTGGGTGTGTGTGTGTGTGGTGCTTCATCCCTGTACATGGTCTGTAATGTTTCTCTCCTCTCCTGGTCCAGATCCTGAAGCAGAACAACACTCGTCTGGAGAACAGGACTCAGCTGGTCACTATGTGTCACATGGGCCCCAAGGTCTTCATCAACTGTGCCGGCTTCATCAAGATAGACACCGCCTCTCTCGGAGACAGGTACGTGGTTGGCTGTGCCAGGAGGGTATGAATATTTATCCATGGTGTATCCATAGTCCCCTGTATGTTGTTGACGCTCTCTCTCCTCTCCCCCCTCACTTATCTCTCTCCTCTCCCCCTCACCTCTCTCTCTCCTCTCCCCCCTCACTTCTCTCTCTCCTCTCCCCCCTCACTTCTCTCTCTCTCCTCTCCCCCCTAACTTCTCTCTCTCCTCTCCCCCCTCACTTCTCTCTCTCCTCTCCCCCTCACTTCTCTCTCTCTCCTCTCTCTCTCTCTCTCTCCTCTCCCCCCTCACTTCTCTCTCCTCTCCCCCCTCACTTCTCTCTCTCTCTCTCTCCTCTCCCCCCTAACTTCTCTCTCTCCTCTCCCCCTCACCTCTTTCTCTCTCCTCTCCCCCTCACCTCTCTCTCCTCTCCCCCTCACCTCTCTCTCTCCTCTCCCCCCTCACCTCTCTCTCTCCTCTCCCCCCTCACCTCTCTCTCTCCTCTCCCCCCTCACCTCTCTCTCCTCTCCCCCTCACCTCTCTCTCTCCCCCTCACCTCTCTCTCTCCCCCTCACCTCTCTCTCTCCCCCTCACCTCTCTCTCCCCCTCACCTCTCTCTCTCCTCTCCCCCTCACCTCTCTCCTCTCCCCCTCACCTCTCTCTCTCCCCTCTCCCCCCTCACCTCTCTGTCCCCTCTCCCCCTCACCTCTCTCTCCCCTCTCCCCCCTCACCTCTCTCTCTCTCCTCTCCCCCTCACCTCTCTCTCTCCCCTCTCCCCCCTCACCTCTCTCTCTCCCCTCTCCCCCCTCACCTCTCTCTCTCCCCTCTCCCCCCTCACCTCTCTCCCCTCTCCCCCCTCACCTCTCTCTCCCCTCTCCCCCCTCACCTCTCTCTCCCCCCTCACCTCTCTCTCCCCTCTCCCCCCTCACCTCTCTCTCTCCCCCCTCACCTCTCTCTCTCCCCTCTCCCCCCTCACCTCTCTCTCTCCCCTCTCTCACCTCTCTCTCCCCTCTCCCCCCTCACCTCTCTCTCCCCTCTCCCCCCTCACCTCTCTCTCCCCCCTCACCTCTCTCTCCCCCCTCACCTCTCTCTCCCCCCTCACCTCTCTCTCCCCCCTCACCTCTCTCTCTCCTCTCCCCCCTCACCTCTCTCTCTCCTCTCCCCCTCATCTCTCTCTCCCCCTCACCTCTGTCTCCCCCCTCATTTCTCTCTCTCTCTCTCTCTCCAGTACTGACTCATACATCGAGGTTCTGGATGGGTCCCGGGTGCACCCGGAGACATATGAGTGGGCCAGAAAGATGGCGGTGGACGCTCTGGAATACGACGAGTCAGCGGAGGACGCCAACCCGGCCGGAGCGCTGGAGGAAATCCTGGAAAACCCGGAGCGCCTCAAAGATCTGGACCTGGATGCTTTTGCTGAGGAACTGGAGAGACAGGTACAGGAAGAGACAAGGGGTTGTGTGTAGCACACCGTTGTATAGTAATAGCTGTCATAGGTGTTATAGTTATCATAGGTGTCATAGGTGTTATAGTTATCATAGGTGTCATAGGTGTTATAATTATCATAGGTGTCATAGGTGTTATAGCTAGCTGTCATAGGTGTTATAGCTAGCTGTCATAGGTGTTGTAGCTGTCATAGGTGTTATAGCTAGCTGTCATAGGTGTTGTAGCTGTCATAGGTGTTATAGCTGTCATAGGTGTTGTAGCTGTCATAGGTGTTGTAGCTGTCATAGGAACAGGGTTGGAGTTAAAACCTACAGGAGGATATCTCTCCAGGAACAGGGTTGTAGGGTTATGGTAACAAGGGCATATCATTTTTACACACTAACCTGTGTTTTTCCTGTGGTTGTAGGGTTATGGTAACAAGGGCATCACCCTGTATGATATCCGTGCTGAGTTGAGCTGCAGGTATAAGGACTTGAGAGTTCCCTACAGAGCTCCTAACACCGAGGAGGTGTTTAACCTGCTTACCAAGGAGACACCAGAGACCTTCTATATAGGTATACACACCTTTACCTTCTGTCAGTATACACACACACACCTTTACCTTCTATATAGGTATACACACACACACCTTTACCTTCTATGTAGGTATACACACCTTTACCTTCTATGTAGGTATACACACCTTTACCTTCTATGTAGGTATACACACCTTTACCTTCTATGTAGGTATACACACCTTTACCTTCTATGTAGGTATACACACCTTTACCTTCTATGTAGGTATACACACCTTTACCTTCTATGTAGGAATACACACCTTTACCTTCTATGTAGGTATACACACCTTTACCTTCTATGTAGGTATACACACCTTTACCTTCTATGTAGGTATACACACCTCTACCTTCTATGTAGGTATAAAAGCCACCCTAATTCACTCACACTGCCTTCACACACTCTCAGATTCTGTCAGATTCTACAGTTGCCCCGTCTCTGTCTCCAGGTAAGCTGATCACCAGTGTTGTGACCGGTATAGCTCACCGGCGCCCCCAGGGGGAGAGTTATGACCAGGCCATTAGGAACGACGCTACAGGGCTGTGGCAGTGCCCCTTCTGTCAACAGGACAACTTCCCTGAACTCAGCGAGGTGAGAAGTCATGTTCCCCAGGACTCTGACGTCTCTCTGATGTGTTCTAATATCTCCACATGATGGATTATTTATTTCTAAATTATTTATTTGCTCTTTTTTTCTGCCTACCTTTACATTCTCCTCCAACTTTCTCTTCCTCTCTCTCTTCCTCTCCTCTCTCTCTTCCTGTCTTCCTCTCTCTTCCTGTCTTCCTCTCCCATCTTTCTCTTCCGCTCCTCTCTTTCTCTTCCTCTCCCATCTTTCTCTTCCTCTCCTCTCTCTTCCTCTCTTCCTCTCCCATCTTTCTCTTCCTCTCCTCTCCCATCTTTCTCTTCCTCTCCTCTCCCATCTCTCTCTTCCTCTCCCTTCTCCTCTTTCTCTCCCCTCCTCTCTTCCTCTCCTCTCTTCCTCTCCCTCCTCTCTTCCTCTCCTCTCTCTTCTTCTCCTCTCTCTCTTCCACTCTTCCTCTCCTCCTCTCTTCCACTCTCCCTCTCCTCCTCTCTTCCACTCTCCCTCTCTCTTTCCCCCCTTTCTCTCTCTCTGCTAGGTGTGGAACCATTTTGACAGTGGTTCGTGTCCTGGCCAGGCTATAGGTGTGAGGGCTCGGATGGACAACGGTGTCCAGGGCTTCATCCCCACCAAGTTCCTCAGTGACAAGGTGGTCAAACACCCTGAGGAGAGGGTGAAGGTGAGACACACAGACCTGCCATACACACTGTCTCACTGTCACACAAACCAACACACACACATACCATTCTGGTCCTTTAGAGCACACCCACCAAGGCTTTGATTCCCCATCTTCTAGCTCTCTCTCTCTCTTCAGGGCTCGATCTGTTGGTGACTGAAGTTGGTTCAGCTGTTTCAGTACCTGTACAAGTGTTCACCTAACTCCTCCTCTCCCAGGTGGGTATGACGGTACACTGTCGCATCATGAAGATTGACATTGAGAAGTTCAACGTGGACCTGACATGTCGTACGTCTGACCTGATGGATAAAAACAACGAGTGGAAGCTCCCTAAAGACAGTTACTACGACTTCGACACGGAGACAGAGGACACCAAGACAGAGGAGGAACGCAAGAAGAAACAGCAGAGAACCAGTTAGTAAACAGTATTATATAGAGAACCAGTTAGTAAACAGCCAGTAAACAGTATTATACAGAAAACCAGTTAGTAAACAGTATTATACAGAGAACCAGTTAGTAAACAGTATTATACAGAAAACCAGTTAGTAAACAGCCAGTAAACAGTATTCTACAGAGAACCAGTTAGTAAACAGCCAGTAAACAGTATTATACAGAGAACCAGTTAGTAAACAGTATTATATAGAGAACCAGTTAGTAAACAGCCAGTAAACAGTATTATACAGAAAACCAGTTAGTAAACAGCCTGTAAACAGTATTATACAGAGAACCAGTTAGTAAACAGCCAGTAAACAGTATTATACAGAGAACCAGTTAGTAAACAGTATTATACAGAAAACCAGTTAATAAACAGTATTATACAGAGAACCAGTTAGTAAACAGCCAGTAAACAGTATTATACAGAAAACCAGTTAGTAAACAGCCAGTAAACAGTATTATACAGAGAACCAGTTAGTAAACAGCCAGTAAACAGTATTATACAGAGAACCAGTTAGTAAACAGTATTATATAGAGAACCAATTAGTAAACAGCCAGTAAACAGTATTATACAGAAAACCAGTTAGTAAACAGCCAGTAAACAGTATTATACAGAGAACCAGTTAGTAAACAGCCAGTAAACAGTATTATACAGAGAACCAGTTAGTAAACAGCCAGTAAACAGTATTATACAGAGAACCAGTTAGTAAACAGCCAGTAAACAGTATTATACAGAGAACAAGTTAGTAAACAGCCAGTAAACAGTATTATACAGAGAACCAGTTAGTAAACAGTATTATACAGAGAACCAGTTAGTAAACAGTATTATACAGAGAACCAGTTAGTAAACAGTATTATGCAGAGAACCAGTTAGTAAACAGCCAGTAAACAGTATTATACAGAGAACAAGTTAGTAAACAGCCAGTAAACAGTATTATACAGAGAACCAGTTAGTGAACAGCCAGTAAACAGTATTATACAGAGAACCAGTTAGTAAACAGCCAGTAAACAGTATTATACAGAGAACCTAACCAGTTAGTAATTATACCAGTACCAGTAAACAGTATTATACAGAGAACCAGTTAGTAAACAGCCAGTAAACAGTATTATACAGAGAACCAGTTAGTAAACAGCCAGTAAACAGTATTATACAGAGAACCAGTTAGTAAACAGCCAGTAAACAGTATTATACAGAGAACCAGTTAATAAAAAGTATTATACAGAGAACCAGTTAGTAAACAGCCAGTAAACAGTATTATGCAGAGAACCAGTTAGTAAACAGTATTATATAGAGAACCAGTTAGTAAACAGCCAGTAAACAGTATTATACAGAGAACCAGTTAGTAAACAGCCTGTAAACAGTATTATACAGAGAACCAGTTAGTAAACAGCCAGTAAACAGTATTATACAGAGAACCAGTTAGTAAACAGCCAGTAAACAGTATTATACAGAGAACCAGTTAGTAAACAGTATTATATAGAGAACCAGTTAGTAAACAGCCTGTAAACAGTATTATACAGAGAACCAGTTAGTAAACAGCCTGTAAACAGTATTATACAGAGAACCAGTTAGTAAACAGCCAGTAAACAGTATTATACAGAGAACCAGTTAGTAAACAGCCAGTAAACAGTATTATACAGAGAACCAGTTAGTAAACAGCCAGTAAACAGTATTATACAGAGAACCCGTTAGTAAACAGTATTATACAGAGAAGCAGTTAGTAAACAGTATTATACAGAGAACCAGTTAGTAAACAGCCAGTAAACAGTATTATACAGAGAACCAGTTAGTACACTGGGTCAGGGTCGGGGCTGAAATATGTTTATATTAAACTTTGTGTACAAAACAAGACTTCAATGTTCTTAAAGTTATTCCCCTTTTCTTTCCCATCCTCCCTCTTTTTCCTCCCTCCATTCACCCTCTTGCCCCCTCTCTTCTCCCTCCATTCACCCTCTTGCCCCCTCTCTTCTCCCTCCATTCACCCTCTTGCCCCCTCTCTTCTCCCTCCATTCACTCTCTTGCCCCCTCTCTTCTCCCTCCATTCACCCTCTTGCCCCCTCTCTTCTCTCTCCAGCCTATATAAAACGTGTGATTGCCCACCCATCCTTCCACAACATCAACTTCAAGCAGGCTGAGAAGATGATGGAGTCCATGGACCAGGGAGATGTTGTTATCAGGCCCAGCAGCAAGGGAGAGAACCACCTTACTGTCACCTGGAAGGTATGGAGGGGGTGATAGGTCAGCGAGACGTTGTCACGTGGAGGGGACGTCTGGAGAGGGGAGGGGATGTAGATGGGTGCATAACCCCCCCCCCCCCGCAGTAAAATAGTGCCCTGATAGGCTACTGTATAAAACACAGGTCAACCCTCCATCTGGAGAGCTACTGGCTGTGCAGGCTTTTGATCTAACCCTGCTCAAACACCAGTCAGCTTATCAAGGTCCTGTTGGAACAGCATATTTTCTTTACAATGTTGTGTGTTCGAGCAGGGCTGCACCAAAAGCCTGCATGCCCAGTAGCTCTCCTGGAATCTCCTGGAGGGAGGTTGGCCTACCTGCAACATTTCAATTACAACCAAATACTGTTTGTCTTTATAAAATAATTCCCTCATTCAATGAACCCGTTAATGTTGCGGTGTGTTGACTGACAGGTGGATGAATTTGTCGTTAGATGCTAATCAGATGTGTTATGTGTAGGTAGCTGACGGCATCTACCAGCATGTTGATGTGAGAGAGGAGGGCAAGGAGAACGCCTTCAGCCTGGGACACACACTCTGGATCAACACTGAGGTGAGGACCGTGTGTGTGTGTGTGAGAGATGGGTTGTCCACATGCCTGTTCCACAACTCAAACTAATCTCTCTCCCCCTCCTCCTCTCGCTCTCTGTCTTTCTCTCTGTCCCTCGTCTCTCGTCCCTTTCTCTCTCTAGGAGTTTGAGGATCTTGATGAGATCACAGCTCGTTATATTCAGCCAATGGCAGCGTTCGCTCGTGACCTGCTGGGACACAAGTACTTCCAGGACTGTAACGGAGGGGACAGGAAGGTACGGGGGGGTGGGGGAAAAATGGAGGGGAGAGGAAGGTATGTGGGAATAACGGAGAGGACAGGAAAGTACGGGGGGGAGAATAATGGAGGGGATAGGAAAGTACCGGGGGGAGAATAATGGAGGGGATAGGAAAGTATGGGGGGAGAATAATGGAGGGGATAGGAAAGTACCGGGGGGAGAATAATGGAGGGGATAGGAAAGTATGGGGGGAGAATAATGGAGGGGATAGGAAAGTACCGGGGGGGAGAATAATGGAGGGGATAGGAAAGTATGGGGGGAGAGAATAATGGAGGGGATAGGAAAGTACGGGGGGGAGAATAATGGAGGGGATAGGAAAGTATCGGGGGAGAGAATAATGGAGGGGATAGGAAAGTACCGGGGGGGAGAATAATGGAGGGGATAGGAAAGTACGGGGGGGGTGTTGTCTTAACCACAGAATGTGACACTATTACCAAAGTGTTTATTTTGATTAACTTAAAGTCTCTGACAGAATATTTGTTTTTACAAAGAAAATAACCTCCTTCCTGTTTAGAAAACATGTTTGATCTCTCCAGTGAACATAGTTTGTCTCTATTATTTTCTACATATCTCCTTTCTATTCATCCCTCATCACCCCGTCTCTCCCCGTCCCTGTCTGTCTGGTAGAAAATGGAGGAGTTGTTGATCAGGTCTAAGAAGGAGAAGCCTACGTTCATACCCTACTTTGTCTCAGCCTGTAAAGACCTGCCAGGGAAGTTCATACTGGGATACCAGCCTCGTGGCAAACCACGGTGAGTTACCATGACTACAGTTAACTAACCCCTAACCACGGTGAGTTACCATGACTACAGCACACTAACCCTTAACCACGGTGAGTTACCATGACTACAGCACACTAACCACGGTGAGTTACCATGACTACAGCAAACTAACCCCTAACCACGGTGAGTTACCATGACTACAGCAAACTAACCCCTAACCATGGTGAGTTACCATGACTACAGCAAACTAACCCCTAACCACGGTGAGTTACCATGACTACAGCAAACTAACCCCTAACCACGGTGAGTTACCATGACTACAGCACACTAACCACGGTGAGTTACCATGACTACAGCACACTAACCACGGTGAGTTACCATGACTACAGCACACTAACCATGGTGAGTTACCATGACTACAGCAAACTAACCCCTAGCCATGGTGAGTTACCATGACTACAGCTAACTAACCCCTAACCTTGGTGAGTTACCATGACTACAGCTAACTAACCCCTAATCTTGGTGAGTTACCATGACTACAGCTAACTAACCCCTAACCACGGTGAGTTACCATGACTACAGCACACTAACCACGGTGAGTTACCATGACTACAACACACTAACCACGTTGAGTTTCCATGACTACAGCAAACTAACCATGGTGAGTTACCATGACTACAGCAAACTAACCATGGTGAGTTACCATGACTACAGCAAACTAACCCCTAACCATGGTGAGTTACCATGACTAAAGAAAACTAACCCCTAACCACGGTGAGTTACCATGACTACAGCACACTAACCCCTAACCATGGTGAGTTACCATGACTACAGCACACTAACCACGGTGAGTTACCATGACTACAGCAAACTAACCCCTAACCATGGTGAGTTACCATGACTAAAACAAACGAACCCCTAACCACGGTGAGTTACCATGACTACAGCACACTAACCACGGTGAGTTACCATGACTACAGCACACTAACCACGGTGAGTTACCATGACTACAGCAAACTAACCACGGTGAGTTACCATGACTACAGCAAACTAACCCCTAACCTTGGTGAGTTACCATGACTACAGCTAACTAACCCCTAATCTTGGTGAGTTACCATGACTACAGCACACTAACCCCTAACCACGGTGAGTTACCATGACTACAGCACACTAACCACGGTGAGTTTCCATGACTACAGCAAACTAACCCCTAACCATGGTGAGTTACCATGACTAAAACAAACGAACCCCTAACCACGGTGAGTTACCATGACTACAGCACACTAACCCCTAACCACGGTGAGTTACCATGACTACAGCACACTAACCACGGTGAGTTACCATGACTACAGCACACTAACCACGGTGAGTTACCATGACTACAGCAAACTAACCACGGTGAGTTACCATGACTACAGCAAACTAACCCCTAACCTTGGTGAGTTACCATGACTACAGCTAACTAACCCCTAATCTTGGTGAGTTACCATGACTACAGCACACTAACCCCTAACCACGGTGAGTTACCATGACTACAGCACACTAACCACGGTGAGTTTCCATGACTACAGCAAACTAACCCCTAACCATGGTGAGTTACCATGACTAAAACAAACGAACCCCTAACCACGGTGAGTTACCATGACTACAGCACACTAACCCCTAACCACGGTGAGTTACCATGACTACAGCACACTAACCACGGTGAGTTACCATGACTACAGCACACTAACCACGGTGAGTTACCATGACTACAGCACACTAACCACGGTGAGTTACCATGACTACAGCAAACTAACCACGGTGAGTTACCATGACTACAGCAAACTAACCCCTAACCTTGGTGAGTTACCATGACTACAGCTAACTAACCCCTAATCTTGGTGAGTTACCATGACTACAGCTAACTAACCCCTAACCACGGTGAGTTACCATGACTACAGCACACTAACCACGGTGAGTTTCCATGACTACAGCAAACTAACCATGGTGAGTTACCATGACTACAGCAAACTAACCCCTAGCCATGGTGAGTTACCATGACTACAGCAAACTAACCCCTAACCATGGTGAGTTACCATGACTAAAGCAAACTAACCCCTAACCTTGGATGGGTGGTTGACGACCATAGAAATAGAATGAATAGAAGGGGTGTCTCCATTCAAGTAAATGATGCCATAATGGGTGGACTGGCAGCCATTTTGAGTGTACCCATAGGAGCAAAGCAGGAAGTAAAAGCAGGACATGTACCCATCAATCTGCTTTGATTTACAAAAAATATATTCCATTGCATGAGCCACATCAGTTAACATAATTTTAATGAATATTCTACATTACCATGGAAATTGTTTCGTCACAATACCATGCAGCCAATTGCGAGTGTACCCATGAGTTTACCAGTCAAATTGCCAGGGTTGGAGGTTCCGTTCATTCTATTTCTATTGTGTCCCTGACCTCATCTCTCCCATAGAAATACTAGGGTCTCTCCTCACAGCCTTAAATCAAAATAAATGTTATTTGTCACATGCTTTGTAAACAACAGGTGTAGACTAACAGTGCCTTTCCCAACAATTCAGAGCAAAATAGACAAATAATAACACCAATGAATAAATACACAATGAGTAACAATAACATCTATACAAATCCTAGAAGGATTGTTCAGCATTATTGTGTTGACAGTGGAATTAGAGTGTGATTATGACAGAGCTCAGAGTAGTAGAGTTATGGTTTGGTTTTGAAGATGTTGAGTATGTGACCATCTCTCCTGATGGAATTAGAGTGTGTGATTATGACAGAGCTCAGAGTAGTAGAGTTATGGTTTGGTTTTGAAGATGTCCTCTGTGTCTGCAGTGTTGAGTATGTGACCATCTCTCCTGACGGCTTCCGGTACCGCTCCCAGATGTTCCCCACCGTTAACGGACTGTTCCGCTGGTTCAAAGACCACTTCCAGGAACCGGTACCAGGTACATACTGCCTGCCCATTGGCTAGAACACCTGTCAAATCTCTCTAGACCTGTGTGCCACTGCTATAGTTGTGCTATGTTGATTAGATTGGTTGTAAAGGTATTATTTTTTTTATCTCCTAGTGGTCATCAACCCTTTCTGAGTCAACATCACTTTTGCAGTCAAAAAGCAAGCCGAGATCGACCGCTCATATAATAACTTAAAACATGTGACAGTTTTGTAGGAATGATGTTTGAGTGATAAGCGTAGTTCGTTGGCTATATGCCTGGCCTGACAATATGGGTCTTCTCAGACCATACTATATATCAAAAGTCGAGCTTTGATAACAAAATAGATCAGTTGGTGCAGCATTTGAGGCACTGCGGACCTTGTAAATATTATTTTTATTTTTTTTACTGTATCTGATGGTACCTGTATCTGATGGTACCTGTATCTGATGGTGCCTGTATCTGATGGTGCCTGTATCTGATGGTACCTGTATCTGATGGTACCTGTATCTGATGGTACCTGTATCTGATGGTACCTGTATCTGATGGTACCTGTATCTGATGGTACCTGTATCTGATGGTACCTGTATCTGATGGTACCTGTATCTGATGGTACCTGTATCTGATGGTGCCTGTATCTGATGGTACCTGTATCTGATGGTACCTGTATCTGATGGTACCTGTATCTGATGGTACCTGTATCTGATGGTACCTGTATCTGATGGTACCTGTATCTGAAGGTACCTGTATCTGATGGTGCCTGTATCTGATGGTGCCTGTATCTGATGGTGCCTGTATCTGATGGTACCTGTATCTGATGGTACCTGTATCTGATGGTACCTGTATCTGATGGTGCCTGTATCTGATGGTGCCTGTATCTGATGGTACCTGTATCTGATGGTACCTGTATCTGATGGTGCCTGTATCTGATGGTGCCTGTATCTGATGGTGCCTGTATCTGATGGTGCCTGTATCTGATGGTACCTGTATCTGATGGTACCTGTATCTGATGGTACCTGTATCTGATGGTACCTGTATCTGATGGTACCTGTATCTGATGGTACCTGTATCTGATGGTACCTGTATCTGATGGTCGTGGTGCTTTCAAGACAACTGAGAACTCGGAAAACAAAATCATGACATCAGTGATCTTCAGGTTGAGAGCTCCAGAAAGTTGGATGGCTGTCCCCCCCCAAGAGTTCCCATTTGTCTTGGAATGCTCAGAAGTCTGATATTTCTACGTTCCCAGTTGTTTTGAACACAGCATTAGTCTCCACGGAGGGAGGGAGGGAGAGAGCAGCAGTGGGTCTGCCTCTCACGGTCCCTGCTCTCTCCTTCCTTTCCTCTGATTAGACTTGACCAGAAAGGGGAACACAGCATTAGTCTCCGCGGAGGGAGGGAGGGAGGGAGGGAGAGAGCAGCAAAGGGTCTGCCTCTCACGGTCCCTGCTCTCTCCTTCCTTTCTTCTGATTAGACTTGACCAGAAAGGGGAACACAGCATTAGTCTCCGCGGAGAGAGGGAGAGAGCAGCAGAGGGTCTGCCTCTCACGGTCCCTGCTCTCTCCTTCCTTTCTTCTGATTAGACTTGACCAGAAAGGGGAACACAGCATTAGTCTCCGCGGAGGGAGGGAGGGAGGGAGGGAGAGAGCAGCAGAGGGTCTGCCTCTCACGGTCCCTGCTCAGTCCTTCCTTTCCTCTGATTAGACTTGACCAGAAAGGGGAACACAGCATTAGTCTCCGCGGAGGGAGGGAGAGAGCAGCAGAGGGTCTGCCTCTCACGGTCCCTGCTCTCTCCTTCCTTTCCTCTGATTAGACTTGACCAGAAAGGGGAACACAGCATTAGTCTCTGCGGAGGGAGGGAGGGAGAGAGCAGCAGAGGGTCTGCCTCTCACTGTCCCTGTTCTCTCCTTCCTTTCCTCTGATTAGACTTGACCAGAAAGGGGAACACAGCATTAGTCTCCGCGGAGGGAGGGAGGGAGAGAGCAGCAGAGGGTCTGCCTCTCACGGTCCCTGTTCTCTCCTTCCTTTCCTCTGATTAGACTTGACCAGAAAGGGGAACACAGCATTAGTCTCTGCGGAGGGAGGGAGGGAGGGAGGGAGAGAGCAGCAGAGGGTCTGCCTCTCACGGTCCCTGCTCTCTCCTTCCTTTCCTCTGATTAGACTTGACCAGAAAGGGGAACACAGCATTAGTCTCTGCGGAGGGAGGGAGGGAGAGAGCAGCAGAGGGTCTGCCTCTCACGGTCCCTGCTCTCTCCTTCCTTTCCTCTGATTAGACTTGACCAGAAAGGGGAACACAGCATTAGTCTCTGCGGAGGGAGGGAGGGAGAGAGCAGCAGTGGGTCTGCCTCTCACTGTCCCTGTTCTCTCCTTCCTTTCCTCTGATTAGACTTGACCAGAAAGGGGAACACAGCATTAGTCTCCGCGGAGAGAGGGAGAGAGCAGCAGAGGGTCTGCCTCTCACGGTCCCTGCTCTCTCCTTCCTTTCCTCTGATTAGACTGAAAGGGGAACACAGCATTAGTCTCCGCGGAGAGAGGGAGAGAGCAGCAGAGGGTCTGCCTCTCACGGTCCCTGCTCTCTCCTTCCTTTCCTCTGATTAGACTTGACCAGAAAGGGGAACACAGCATTAGTCTCTGCGGAGGGAGGGAGGGAGAGAGCAGCAGAGGGTCTGCCTCTCACGGTCTCTGCTCTCTCCTTCCTTTCCTCTGATTAGACTTGACCAGAAAGGGGAACACAGCATTAGTCTCTGCGGAGGGAGGGAGGGAGAGAGCAGCAGAGGGTCTGCCTCTCACGGTCTCTGCTCTCTCCTTCCTTTCCTCTGATTAGACTTGACCAGAAAGGGGAATACAGCATTAGTCTCTGCGGAGGGAGGGAGGGAGAGAGCAGCAGAGGGTCTGCCTCTCACGGTCTCTGCTCTCTCCTTCCTTTCCTCTGATTAGACTTGACCAGAAAGGGGAACACAGTTCACCTGGTGGTTGAGGCTCGAATCGCACCGCATCTGCATTAGTCAGGCACAAATTCATGTTCCAATGACCAGAGAAAGTGAAATACTCCTCGGTATTAAAATATCCATGACGAGCTTCTAATAATCTTAAAAGCGCCGGGCCATCGATACACTTGGCTACTCATTCACTGCAGCAGTGGAAGTACTGAGAAGCTGTTTTATGTTTTGTAATAGTGTTGATTAAAAACTTAAACGTGAACTCGCTCCTAAAAAGAGCAGCTCTTTGCTGTTTTCTTTGACAGTCTCTCTGTGGTCATGGTTTTACAAGTTATTACATCTAAGTTGGGCTGGTATCAAACTTTGCTATGGCCTGGGGTCGTGGAAGCTCCTTAGGCACTGTGATTTGATATATCAGATTGGCCACCCAAGTAGGCGCACTCGATTTATCCACAGATCTCCCAGTTTAACTTTTCAGACAACTGAAATGGTTCAAAATGGGAACTTTGCTTACCCGGTGCGCAGGGCTTCTCAAATCAAGTGCACCTCTCCCCAACAGCGCTACATGAATTTAAAAGGAGAGCAAGCCTTTATCACAGCCTTTAATGTTGGATTTTCTACAGAAATGTTTGGTGATCGACTAGGAATGCCTTGAAGATCGACCGGTTGGTGACAACTGTCCTATCCTGTGGTTACAATGTCTGTTTCCTTGTCTCCCTCAGGCATCACCCCCAGCAGTAGCAGTCGAACACGGACACCTGCCTCTGTCAACGCTACACCAGCTAACATCAACATCGCAGGTCAGTCTCTCTCACACACACTCATCCCCATCAAAATGTATCAATCCTAAAGTTGATATGCATTTTATCCAGTCAAATATCCACTGGATGTCTGATGCTACTTTAGGGTTAAACCTTTCTTCTCTCTCTCCGTCTCTTTCAGACCTGACGCGAGCGGTCAGCGCTCTCCCACGCAACATGACCTCTCAGATGTTCAGTGCCATCGCCGCGGTGACGGGGCAGGGGCAGGGCCAGAACGCTAACACTACGCCTGCCCAGTGGAACTCCAGCCAATACGGTTACACCGGGGGCAGCAGTGGGGGTGGGGGAGGCAGCTCCTCAGCCTATCACGTGAGTGGATTTTTAGCATTGCTTTACCGATGGTCCAATGGTTTTGTATTGGGGTCAGATGAAGGTAACCTCATCCACTGCCAGTGTGTAGCAACCACCTAGGTGATCCTGAGGAAGCTTGTTGTGGCAGAAAGATCCATCGTTGGTCTTTGTCACACTGGAGAGATGTGAAGTGAATAATGAGGTGTAGAATGTTCTTTCTCTGCTGCTGTTGGCCGCAATGTGTAAATAGTGCTTCGTTTTAACCACTTCTCTCCCTCCTTCCCTCTCTCTCTCTCTCTCTCTCTGTGTCTCTGTCTCTGTCTCTATGTGTCTATGTGTCTCTGTGTCTCTGTGTCTCTGTCTGTCTCTCTGTCTCTGTCTCTCTGTCTCTGTGTCTCTCTGTCTCTGTGTCTCTCTCTCTCTCTCTCTCTGTCTCTCTGTCTGTCTCTGTCTCTGTCTCTCTCTGTCTCTCTCTCTCTCTCTCTCTGTCTCTCGCTCCGTGTCTCTCTCTCTCTCTCTCCGTGTCCCTCTCTCTACGTGTCCCTCTCTCTCTCTCTCTCCGTGTCTCTCTCTCTCTCTCCGTGTCCCTCTCTCTCTCCGTCCCCCTCCGTCCCTCTCTCTCCCTCCGTCCGTCCTCTCTCTCTCTCTCCCTCTCTGTCTCTCTCCCTCTGTCTCTCTCCCTCTGTCTCTCTCACTCTTCTTCCTTCCCCTTCCCTCCCTCCTTCCCCCTCTCTCTCTCTCTCCAGGTGTTTGCGACGCCCCAACAGCCGATGGCGACACCCATGATGACCCCCAGCTACTCATACACCACCCCCAGCCAGCAGACCATGGGTACCCCGCAGTACCCCTCCACCCCCCAGTCCTCCCACTCCCATGGACACACACAGAGCAACCAGGGCCACAGCAGCCACCAGGGACCCTCGTCCAACACTCCCTCGTCCTCCTCCAGAGGACGCACTCCGCAGCAGCAGCCTAAGTAAGTTGAGACGGAGAGAGACAGACAGATTGTGTGTTTCAGTTGAATGTGTGTAATGAGTCAGTTGATTGAAAATGTTTTTTTTAAGTAGTTAGGAGTATTTAGAATGTGAGAATAATTCTTGCCTATGTATCCTGGGCAACGGGTCGATCTGGAATGAAGAAGTTGTGTTCTAAATGTTTATAGTGAATGAGATTAAATACTTGATTGCAGACTTTCAGAGGTGGTTTTTGACTGCAACATCCTAACTGGCCTGTACGTAACCCCCCGCCCCTACGATCTCCCCCTGCAGGTCGAGCGGCAGCACGGCGGTGGACTGGGGCAAGGTAGCGGAGCAGTGGCTCCAGGAGAAGGAGGCGGAGAGGAAGAAGCAGAAGACCCCCAGGATGACCCCGCGACCTTCCCCCAGCCCCATGATCCAGAGCACGCCTATGTCAATCGCTGGAGACGCCACGCCCCTTCTGGACGAGATGGACCGATAGGAGAGGCCGGGGGGGGCGACTATACCCCCCTCCTCCCCAAATATACCCCCCCTTACTCTCATCAACTCATCCTTCCATCCATCCGCCTACCTGCATGCCCCCTCAGACCAGTCACATACCATTCAGATCGCCCTCTCCTCCCAGCCTACTAAACTATCCCTGCTCCCCTCTTCTCCCTCTCCTCCCAGCCTACTAAACTAACCCTGCTCCCCTCTTCTCCCTCTCCTCCCAGCCTACTAAACTAACCCTGCTCCCCCTCTTCTCCCTCTCCTCCCAGCCTACTAAACTAACCCTGCTCCCCCTCTTCTCCCTCTCCTCCCAGCCTACTAAACTAACCCTGCTCCCCTCTTCTCCCTCTCCTCCCAGCCTACTAAACTAACCCTGCTCCCCCTCTTCTCCCTCTCCTCCCAGCCTACTAAACTAACCCTGCTCCCCTCTTCTCCCTCTCCTCCCAGCCTACTAAACTAACCCTGCTCCCCCTCTTCTTGTGTCCCATTGGATTCTGTTTCTAGCTACTGTGTATCTAGCCATGTTTCTCTCCCGGCACATCTTCCCTCCTTCCGTCTATCCCTCTCTCTTTCCTCACTGTATTTTTGCCGGCCACATAGTCCAGTATTTTATTTAGTAAGGATATTAACTCTGTATGTCAGGTAGGCAGAAATGTCGATACAGACCACCAAACACTTGAAACAAACCGCTGACATAGATGTAATAGGACATGGACCTAACGGAGAAATGATTGTTTGGTTGTCATGACAACCGTTGTCCTTTTCTTTAATAACATGGGGTATGCTATATTTTCTTTTTCCTGTTTGATTTTTTAAAAAATCTATAAAAAGATTAGGAGATGCTGCCGAAAGCATCTGATTGGTTCGCGGGTTGTCTCATGCCGTGGTAGGCTGGTAATGTAATGTCCCTTTGGCTGCATAGACCCGCCCCTTACCCTCCTGGTGATTGGCGGGTTGTGTCGAGAGGCAGCCTAACGAGCGTTTTTCCGAGCCAATCAGGAAGCTTGTCTGCGTTTTTGTATTGATGCATCAAAATGAATAAAGACACTGTTTTCAGTATGAACCCTAAACCCTGCACTCCTCACATGGTCTGTCAAACCTACACTACCGGTCTAAAGTTTTAGAACACCTACTCATTCAAGGGTTTTTCTTTATTTTGTACTATTTTCTATATTGTAGAATAATTGTGAAGACCTCAACTATGAAGTAACACATATGGAATCATGTAGTAACCAAAAAAGAGTTAAAACAAATCAAAATATATTTTGAGATTCTTCAAATAGCCACCCTTTGCCTTAATGGCAGCTTTGCACATGCTTGGCATTGTCTCAACCAGCTTCATGAGGTAGTCACCTGAAATACATTTTAATTAACAGGTGTGCCTTGTTAAAAGTTCATTTGTGGAATTTATTTCCTTCTTAATATGTTTGAGCCAATCAGTTGTGTTCTGACAAGGTAGGGGGGTATACAGAAGATAGCCCTATTTGGTAAAAGACCAAGTCCATATTATGGCAAGAACAGCTCAAATAAGCAAAGAGAAACGACAGTCCATCAAGCGCTATGATGCAACGGGATCTCATGAGGACCACCACAGGAAAGGAAGACCCAGAGTTACCTCTGCTGCAGAGGATAAGTTCATTTGAGTTAACTGCACCTCAGATTGCAGCCCAAATAAATGCTTCATAGAGTTCAGGTAACATACATCTCAAAATCAACTGTTCGGAGGAGACTGTGAATCAGGCATTTATGGTAAAATTGCTGCCAAGAAACCACTACTAAAGGACACCAATAAGAAGAAGAGACTTGCTTGGGCCAAGAAACATGAGCAAAGGACATTTATATCATTGGAAATGTGTCCTTTGGTCTGGAGTGAACGTAAATCAGCCATCAAATGCTCAGCACATGTGGGAACTCCTACAAGACTGTTGGAAAAGCATTCCAGGTGAAGCTGGTTGAGAGAATGCCAATAGTTTGAAGCTGTTAGCCAACCTTTGCCTTGATATTTGAAGAATCTCAAATATAACATATTTTCATTTGTTTAATACTTTTTACATGATTCCATGTGTTATTTCATAGTTCTGATTTTTTTCACTGTTCTACAATGTAGAAAATAATACAAAATTAAGAAAAACCCTTTGAATGTGTAGGCATTCTAAAACTTTTGACCAGTAGTGTGTACACACACACCTCTGACAGTACACACACATGCTTATGAGTCTCTGGTATTGAGAGAAATGTTTGCTATTGAATATGAAGAGCGCTCACCTTAAACTCCATCTTAATATGTGTGAATGATACCTATGTGATGATGGGAATGATTGAAACCCCAACAACACAGACTGGTGAGATTTAATATTGTCTTATGTCAAAAACCTACTGGTTTATTAGTGTTGCCGTCAGTGTACAAACAGAGATTAACTTTAGGTTTTAGACAGACAGACGGACGGGGTATGTGGATATAACAGGGTCTACTCTACTGTCATGTATCTCTTTGGAAGACCAGAGAGTGAGCTGCTAGACTTTGTTTCTGTGTTCTAACCACGGAATAAAAGATTTAGTACTACCGGTAACCTTCTCAACTGATACCATGACGACGTCCCAAGTGAACTGAACTAGATTGTAAGAGATGGCCGTATGTTAGGGAGGAACTAGGTTTTAGCCTTGAGCTCTGCTTTGCTGTGACAACTTTTTTCCAATGTGAAGTTATTTTTGGTGGTGTAAAGCATCCGCTGGTAGTTTGAAGCATAGGAAGATTTGTTGTGAATTTACTTACGTGTAACTAGATATTTTAACGGTTGTGTCTGTGAACTTAGCATTTCTTTAAATCCTTTTGTCCTTGACTTTCAATCATCATGCGTGCATTTACGTCACTCTTGGTTGGGTATTCTGACATTTACATCTGGTCTGTTTTAAATGTGTCCCTCTATTCCTAACTCCTGCCCCCTTAAAGTCCACAGATGTCCAAAGAGTGGATATCTGTGATCACTATGGAGATGGTTCCACCTAGCCCCTCAAGATGAGATGTGGAGCTCTAATTTGCCGTATTGCGTTCATCTATCCAGACCTGTGCAGATCTGTGAACTCTTAACGGGCTAGTACTAGGTCCTAAGGGAAGGGGAGGAGGCTACTGACTAAAATGTCAGTTATGTGAACACATTAGACCTTTTGTCTGATCCACAGATCATTATCATAATAAGGATTAATATCAGTGGTGAAAGACCATGTGTATTAGTGCTTCCAAGACAACAAAAAAAGCGAGGTCAAATTATGACGTCTGTGTTCTTCAGGTCGGAAAGTCTGAGCTCTAGAAAGATTGCCGGAGTTTCTGACTTGGAATTCTCAGTTAAATGATCTTTTCAAAGCGATTTTTCCCAGATGGAGCTCGTTTTTTTCTTCTTCAGGATTTCCAGTTGTCTTAAACGCACTGATGTCAGAGGCACTGAAGTCGGAAGTCGGAGATTTCCGAGTTCCCCAGGTTTTAATTTTTTTTTTTACACAGCATAAAATCTATCTGTAAGTGACACTGCCTAGTGTCACTCAAACACATCACAGTGTTGTATTCTGGGAAATGTGTTTTTGCAATTGTGACTATTTGCTCTATCGGTATACAGTCAAATGGGTTGCTGATATACAGTTGTGGTCTTTTATGTTCTTGAGTGTTCCTAAGGGTTCTAGGGTTACTCCTGGGCTAAAAACCATGTTCAATGTATTGTCTCATTTAAAAATGCTCAGGCTGATTATTGCAAATAAGGATGAATCAACCTGAATCAACCTGCCTGGTAAACGATGGTTTAGTTCAGGGAGTATAGGTTTTATTTAGGGCTTGGAAACTAATTGGTTGACTTGTGGGTTTGTATTTTCTATTGGCAATATTAGATGTTGTACCTTCAGTAAGCCTGTGGTAGTTGGCAGTGGGAGAAGATGACTTGGGTATAGATGAAGGGATAGGGAGAGGTTTAGCCTCTGTAATTACACTGCTGATACCCTTTTCTACCGGTGATCCCTTTAATAAAAGTGTTTCTGTTATTTACGCCCCAGTCCCCACATTGTGTTATTGAAGTCTGTGTGACTCTGTTCCATTTATTCCATACAAAGAGCCCATCCTCCTATCTATATATATCTATATATGTACAGTGCCTTGCGAAAGTATTCGGCCCCCTTGAAGTTTGCGACCTTTTGCCACATTTCTGGCTTCAAACATAAAGATATAAAACTGTATTTTTTTTGTGAAGAATCAACAACAAGTGGGACACGATCATGAAGTGGAACGACATTTATTGGATATTTCAAACTTTTTTAACAAATCAAAAACTTAAAAATTGGGCGTGCAAAATTATTCAGCCCCTTTACTTTCAGTGCAGCAAACTCTCTCCAGAAGTTCAGTGAGGATCTCTGAATGATCCAATGTTGACCTAAATGACTAATGAGGATAAATACAATCCACCTGTGTGTAATCAAGTCTCTGTATAAATGCACCTGCACTGTGATAGTCTCAGGAGGTCCGTTAAAAGCGCAGAGAGCATCATGAAGAACAAGGAACACACCAGGCAGGTCCGAGATACTGTTGTGAAGAAGTTTAAAGCCGGATTTGGATACAAAAAGATTTCCCAAGCTTTAAACATCCCAAGGAGCACGGTGCAAGCGATAATATTGAAATGGAAGGAGTATCAGACCACTGCAAATCTACCAAGACCTGGCCGTCCCTCTAAACTTTCAGCTCATACAAGGAGAAGACTGATCAGAGATGCAGCCAAGAGGCCCATGATCACTCTGGATGAACTGCAGAGATCTACAGCTGAGGTGGGAGACTCTATCCATAGGACAACAATCAGTCGTATAGTGCACAAATCTGGCCTTTATGGAAGAGTGGCAAGAAGAAAGCCATTTCTTAAAGATATCCATAAAAAGTGTTGTTTAAAGTTTGCCACAAGCCACCTGGGAGACACACCAAACATGTGGAAGAAGGTGCTCTGGTCAGATGAAACCAAAATTGAACTTTTTGGCAACAATGCAAAACGTTATGTTTGGCGTAAAAGCAACACAGCTGAACACACCATCCCCACTGTCAAACATGGTGGTGGCAGCATCATGGTTTGGGCCTGCTTTTCTTCAGCAGGGACAGGGAAGATGGTTAAAATTGATGGGAAGATGGATGGAGCCAAATACAGGACCATTCTGGAAGAAAACCTGATGGAGTCTGCAAAAGACCTGAGACTGGGACGGAGATTTGTCTTCCAACAAGACAATGATCCAAAACATAAAGCAAAATCTACAATGGAATGGTTCAAAAATAAACATATCCAGGTGTTAGAATGGCCAAGTCAAAGTCCAGACCTGAATCCAATCGAGAATCTGTGGAAAGAACTGAAAACTGCTGTTCACAAATGCTCTCCATCCAACCTCACTGAGCTCGAGCTGTTTTGCAAGGAGGAATGGGAAAACAATTCAGTCTCTCGATGTGCAAAACTGATAGAGACATACCCCAAGCGACTTACAGCTGTAATCGCAGCAAAAGGTGGCGCTACGAAGTAGTAACTTAAGGGGACTGAATAATTTTGCACGCCCAATTTTTCAGTTTTTGATTTGTTAAAAAAGTTTGAAATATCCAATAAATGTCGTTCCACTTCATGATTGTGTCCCACTTGTTGTTGATTCTTCACAAAAAAATACAGTTTTATATCTTTATGTTTGAAGCCTGAAATGTGGCAAAAGGTCGCAAAGTTCAAGGGGGCCGAATACTTTCGCAAGGCACTGTATATATATCTATATATATATATGTATATATATACTACATAGAGCCATGACTACATGGAACTCTATTCCACAGTACTACATAGAGCCATGACTACATGGAACTCTATTCCACAGTACTACATAAAGCCATGACTACATGGAACTCTATTCCACAGTACTACATAGAGCCATGACTACATGGAACTCTATTCCACAGTACTACATAGAGCCATGACTACATGGAACTCTATTCCACAGTACTACATAGAGCCATGACTACATGGAACTCTATTCCACAGTACTACATAGCCATGACTACATGGAACTCTATTCCACAGTACTACATAGAGCCATGACTACATGGAACTCTATTCCACAATACTACATAGAGCCATGACTACATGGAACTCTATTCCACAGTACTACATAGAGCCATGACTACATGGAACTCTATTCCACATCAAATAACTGACGCAAGCAGTACAATTTAGATTCAAAAAACACTATGAAACAACGGGTACTGTGAAGCAACACAAACATAGGCACAGACACATGCATACACACACATACGATAACATACGCACTATACATACACATGGATTTAGTAATGTACAGTTGAAGTCGGAAGTTTACATAGACCTTAGTCAAATACATTTAAAGTCATTTTTTCACAATTCCTGACATTTAATCCTAGTAAAAATTCCCTGTTTTAGGTCAGTTAGGAAAACCACTTTATTTTAAGAATGTAGAGAGAGAATTATATATTTATGCTTTTATTTCTTTCATCACATTCCCAGTGGGTCAGAAGTTTACATGCACTCAATTTGTATTTGGTAGCATTGCCTTTAAATTGTTTAACTTGGGTAAAATGTTTCAGGTAGCCTTCCACAAGCTTCCCACAATAAGTTGGGTGAACTTTGGCCCATTCCTCCTGACAGAGCTGATGTAACAGTCAGTTTATATGCCACCTTGCTTGCACACGCTTTTCAGTTCTGCCCACAAATGTTCTATAGGATTGATGTCAGGGCTTTGTGATGGCCACTCTAATACCTTGACTTTGTTGTCCTTAAGCCATTTTAAGCCATTTTTCCAACTTTGGAAGTATGCTCGGGGTCATTGTCCATTTGGAAGACCCATTTGCGACCAAGTTGTAACTTCCTGACTGATGTCTTGAGATGTTGCTTCAATATACAGTATCCACATAATTGTCCTGCCTCATGATGATGTGAATTGCACCAGTTCCTCCTGCAGCAAAGCACCCCCACAACATGATGCTGCCACCCCCATGCTTCATGGTTGGGATGGTGTGCTTCACGGTTGGGATGGTGTTCTTCGGCTTGCAATCCTCCCCCTTTTTCACCCAAACATAATGATGGTCATTATGGCCAAATAGTTCTATTTATGTTTCATCAGACCAGAGGACATTTCTCAAAAAAAGTATAATCTTTGTCACCATGTGCAGTTGCAAACCGAAGTCTGGCTATTTTATGGCGGTTTTGGAGCAGTGGCTTCTTCCTTGCTGAGCGGCCTTTCAGGTCATGTCGATATAGGACTCGTTTTACTGTGGATATAGATACTTTTGTACCTGTTTCCTCCAGCATCTTCACAAGGTCCTTTGCTGTTGTTCTGGGATTGATTTGCACTTTTCGCACCAAAGTATGTTCATCTCTAGTAAACAGAACGTGTCTCCTTCCTGAGCGGTATGACAGCTGCGTTGTCCCATGGTGTTTATACTTGTGTACTATTGTTTGTACAGATGAACATGGTACCTTCAGGTGTTTGGAAATTGCTCCCAAGGATGAACCAGACTTGTGGAGGTCTAAAAAAAATTTGAGGTCTTGGCTGATTTCTTTTGATTTTCCCATGATGTCAATTAAAGAGGCACTGAGTTTGAAGGTAGGCCTTGAAGTACATCCACAGGTACACCTCCAATTGACTCAAATGATGTCAATTAGCCTATCAGAAGCTTCTAAAGCTATGACATCATTTTCTGGAATTTTCCAAGCTGTTTAAAGGCACAGTCAACTTAGTGTATG
This sequence comes from Oncorhynchus mykiss, assembly GCF_057628025.1. Classification (NCBI taxonomy): domain Eukaryota; kingdom Metazoa; phylum Chordata; class Actinopteri; order Salmoniformes; family Salmonidae; genus Oncorhynchus; species Oncorhynchus mykiss. The sequence continues at coordinate 12,296,625 of NC_143050.1, forward strand.
TAAACTTCTGACCTACTGGAATTGTGATAGAGTGAATTAATTATAGGTGAAATAATCTGCCTGTAAAAATTGTTGACAAAATGACTTGTTTCATGCACAAAGTAGATGTCCTAACCGACTTGCCACAACTAGTTTGTTAACAAGAAATTTGTGGAGTGGTTGAAAATCAAGTTTTAATGATTCAAACCTAAGTGTATGTAAACTTCTGACTTCAACAGTAGATATGTGGTAGTGGTGGAGTCTGAATCTGTGAATGTATTGTAATGTTTTTTTAATGGTATAAACTGCCTTAATTTTGCTGGACCCCAGGAAGAGTAGCTGCTGCTTTGGCAGGAACTACTGGGGATCCATAATAAATACAAATAGCTCCTCTCACCAGCCTCCACTGGTTCAGTGTTATTGAACACACACACATACAGGCATTTGCTTCTTTGTGTAGGCCATAGTAATAAACTTCCCATTACTCTTCTGAAGAATGAAATCAATCTTTAACAGTGAAGGATAGTCATCTATATTGATTTTATAGGACATAAAATATCACAAATCACATCAAATGTAATAAAATCATCAGTAGTGAGGCATAACAGTTCAGGACATGGTAAAGCAGTAGACCTAAATGTCTGGCCTGCTTCTGCCCTCTTCACAACAGTCTTAATTCAATTTGTCCCAGATCATCAGATGGAAATTAAATGTTATTCTCTCTATCTCTCACTCTCCGTATCTCTCATTCTCTCTCCCTCTCTATCGCTCTCACTCTCTCTCCATCTTTTCTCGTGATTAAACAATCGCTGAATTTTAGGAGCCCTGAGAGTCTATATTGTGGATGTGGTGTGGTTGGGATGTTGGGTGGTCATGGGAGGCAGCGTACTCATCCCATTAGCAGACCAGACACATGACAGGAGGGGACGAAGGAGGAAAATAAACCAGCCAACGCACGGTCTGCATGCCTGTTGCTGCTGACGTCTTCACCTAGAATGCAGGAATCTGTCTGGACAAATCTCAAACGAGAACCAAGCTAACTCTGAGTGTTGAGCATTACATTAGACCAGAGTTACATTACATTAGGCCAGAGCTACATTACTTTAGACCAGAGCTACTTTACATTAGACCAGAGCTACATTACTTTAGACCAGAGCTACTTTACATTAGACCAGAGCTACATTACTTTAGACCAGAGCTACTTTACATTAGACCAGAGCTACATTACTTTAGACCAGAGTTACTTTACATTAGACCAGAGCTACATGTATTGTACCATACTACACTACACAGCATAGGGCTCTGGTGAAGGGGATAGATAAGAGTTTTTCCTGGTCTGGTTACATGGTCAGGGAAAACTCAAAAGCTATGGGACCTACACTATCTCCAGTTGTTTATGGAGAGGGTTTCACGTAAAGGAGCAGCATTAGACTCCAAACTCTGGTTTTGTGATTATAGAGGTTTATTTTAGTCCACGTGTTTCACCTATTTCTCTTAAGCTGCTTTAAAGACCATGCAAGTGTTGCCTATTTCTCTTTATGACCATGTAAAAAAAAGACTACGAACGCAATCTGTTATCCATGGATTGATGGGGATAACTGCAATTGCTGTTGCTGTTACTTCTCCTCTCGTTCAGCTGACAGTCCATGGAATTGGAATCGTCCTCACTGAGACAACACTTTCACATCGTACAAACACACAGATGCGTGATTGTGTTCTGGCATTCAAGTCTCCCATACTTCAGTATTCAGAGTTGTTTTGTGGGAATTGAGTGTAGCAGTATTATTCTCATCTTCCCATGTGGTCATCCTCAGTGTGTAGTGTTGTCCTGTGTAGTGTTGTCCTGTGTAGTGTTGTCCTGCGTAGTGTTGTCCTGCGTAGTGTTGTCCTGTGTAGTGTTGTCCTGTGTAGTGTTGTCCTGTGTAGTGTTGTGTAGTGTTGTCCTGTGTAGTGTTGTCCTGCGTAGTGTTGTCCTGTGTAGTGTTGTCCTGTGTAGTGTTGTCCTGTGTAGTGTTGTGTAGTGTTGTCCTGTGTAGTGTTGTCCTGTGTAGTGTTGTCCTGTGTAGTGTTGTCCTGTGTAGTGTTGTCCTGTGTAGTGTTGTGTAGTGTTGTCCTGTGTAGTGTTGTCCTGTGTAGTGTTGTCCTGTGTAGTGTTGTCCTGTGTAGTGTTGTCCTGTGTAGTGTTGTGTAGTGTTGTCCTGTGTAGTGTTGTCCTGTGTAGTGTTGTCCTGTGTAGTGTTGTCCTGTGTAGTGTTATCCTGCGTAGTGTTGTCCTGCGTAGTGTTGTCCTGTGTAGTGTTGTCCTGCGTAGTGTTGTCCTTTGTAGTGTTGTCCTGTGCAGTGTTGTCCTGTGTAGTGTTGTCCTGTGTAGTGTTGTCCTGTTTAGTGTTGTGTAGTGTTGTCCTGTGTAGTGTTGTCCTGTGCTGATTTGTCCTGTGTAGTGTTGTCCTGTGTAGTGTTGTCCTGTGCTGTGTTGTCCTGTGTTGTGTTGTCCTTTGTAGTGTTGTCCTGTGTAGTGTTGTCCTGTGTAGTGTTGTCCTGCGTAGTGTTGTCCTGTGTAGTGTTGTCCTTTGTAGTGTTGTCCTGTGTAGTGTTGTCCTGCGTAGTGTTGTCTTGTGTAGTGTTGTCCTTTGTAGTGTTGTCCTGTGTAGTGTTGTCCTGCGTAGTGTTGTCCTGCGTTGTGTTGTCCTGTGTAGTGTTGTCCTGTGTAGTGTTGTCCTTTGTAGTGTTGTCCTGTGTAGTGTTGTCCTGCGTAGTGTTGTCCTTTGTAGTGTTGTCCTGTGTAGTGTTGTCCTGCGTAGTGTTGTCCTGTGTAGTGTTGTCCTGCGTAGTGTTGTCCTGTGTAGTGTTGTCCTTTGTAGTGTTGTCCTTTGTAGTGTTGTCCTGCGTTGTGTTGTCCTGCGTAGTGTTGTCCTGCGTAGTGTTGTCCTGCGTAGTGTTGTCCTGTGTAGTGTTGTCCTGCGTAGTGTTGTCCTTTGTAGTGTTGTCCTTTGTAGTGTTGTCCTGTGTAGTGTTGTCCTTTGTAGTGTTGTCCTTTGTAGTGTTGTCCTGTGTAGTGTTGTCCTGCGTAGTGTTGTCCTGTGTAGTGTTGTCCTGCGTAGTGTTGTCCTTTGTAGTGTTGTCCTGTGTAGTGTTGTCCTGTGTAGTGTTGTCCTTTGTAGTGTTGTCCTGCGTAGTGTTGTCCTGTGTAGTGTTGTCCTTTGTAGTGTTGTCCTGCGTAGTGTTGTCCTGTGTAGTGTTGTCCTTTGTAGTGTTGTCCTGTGTAGTGTTGTCCTGTGTAGTGTTGTCCTGCGTAGTGTTGTCCTGTGTAGTGTTGTCCTGCGTAGTGTTGTCCTTTGTAGTGTTGTCCTGTGTAGTGTTGTCCTGTGTAGTGTTGTCTTGTATTGTCCTGTGTAGTGTTGTCTTGTATTGTCCTGTGTAGTGTTGTCCTGTATTGTCCTGTGGAGTGTTGTCCTGTGTAGTGTTGTCCTGCGTAGTGTTGTCCTGCGTAGTGTTGTCCTGCGTAGTGTTGTCCTGCGTAGTGTTGTCCTGCGTAGTGTTGTCCTGTGTAGTGTTGTCCTTTGTAGTGTTGTCCTGTGTAGTGTTGTCCTGCGTAGTGTTGTCCTGCGTAGTGTTGTCCTGTGTAGTGTTGTCCTGCGTAGTGTTGTCCTGTGTAGTGTTGTCCTTTGTAGTGTTGTCCTTTGTAGTGTTGTCCTGCGTAGTGTTGTCCTGCGTAGTGTTGTCCTGTGTAGTGTTGTCCTGCGTAGTGTTGTCCTGCGTAGTGTTGTCCTTTGTAGTGTTGTCCTGTGTAGTGTTGTCCTGCGTAGTGTTGTCCTGCGTAGTGTTGTCCTGCGTAGTGTTGTCCTGCGTTGTGTTGTCCTGTGTAGTGTTGTCCTGTGTAGTGTTGTCCTGCGTAGTGTTGTCCTGCGTAGTGTTGTCCTGCGTAGTGTTGTCCTGTGTAGTGTTGTCCTGCGTAGTATTGTCCTGTGTAGTGTTGTCCTGTGTAGTGTTGTCCTTTGTTGTGTTGTCCTGCGTAGTGTTGTCCTGCGTAGTGTTGTCCTGCGTAGTGTTGTCCTGCGTAGTGTTGTCCTGCGTTGTGTTGTCCTGCGTAGTGTTGTCCTGCGTAGTGTTGTCCTGCGTAGTGTTGTCCTGCGTAGTGTTGTCCTGCGTAGTGTTGTCCTGTGTAGTGTTGTCCTTTGTAGTGTTGTCCTGTGTAGTGTTGTCCTGCGTAGTGTTGTCCTGCGTAGTGTTGTCCTGCGTAGTGTTGTCCTGCGTAGTGTTGTCCTGCGTAGTGTTGTCCTGCGTATTGTTGTCCTGTGTAGTGTTGTCCTGCGTAGTGTTGTCCTGCGTAGTGTTGTCCTGTGTAGTGTTGTCCTGCGTAGTGTTGTCCTGTGTAGTGTTGTCCTGTGTAGTGTTGTCCTTTGTAGTGTTGTCCTGTGTAGTGTTGTCCTGCGTAGTGTTGTCCTGCGTAGTGTTGTCCTGCGTTGTGTTGTCCTGCGTAGTGTTGTCCTGCGTAGTGTTGTCCTGCGTAGTGTTGTCCTGCGTAGTGTTGTCCTGTGTAGTGTTGTCCTTTGTAGTGTTGTCCTGTGTAGTGTTGTCCTGCGTAGTGTTGTCCTGCGTAGTGTTGTCCTGCGTAGTGTTGTCCTGCGTAGTGTTGTCCTGCGTAGTGTTGTCCTGTGTAGTGTTGTCCTGTGTAGTGTTGTCCTGCGTAGTGTTGTCCTGTGTAGTGTTGTCCTGTGTAGTGTTGTCCTGTGTAGTGTTGTCCTTTGTTGTGTTGTCCTGCGTAGTGTTGTCCTGCGTAGTGTTGTCCTGCGTAGTGTTGTCCTGCGTTGTGTTGTCCTGCGTAGTGTTGTCCTGCGTAGTGTTGTCCTGTGTAGTGTTGTCCTGCGTAGTGTTGTCCTGTGTAGTGTTGTCCTTTGTAGTGTTGTCCTGTGTAGTGTTGTCCTGCGTAGTGTTGTCCTGCGTAGTGTTGTCCTGCGTAGTGTTGTCCTGCGTAGTGTTGTCCTTTGTAGTGTTGTCCTGCGTAGTGTTGTCCTTTGTAGTGTTGTCCTGAGTAGTGTTGTCCTGCGTAGTGTTGTCCTGCTTAGTGTTGTCCTGCGTAGTGTTGTCCTGCGTTGTTGTCCTGCGTAGTGTTGTCCTGTGTAGTGTTGTCCTGCGTAGTGTTGTCCTGTGTAGTGTTGTCCTTTGTAGTGTTGTCCTGTGTAGTGTTGTCCTGCGTAGTGTTGTCCTGCGTTGTGTTGTCCTGCGTAGTGTTGTCCTGCGTAGTGTTGTCCTGCGTAGTGTTGTCCTGTGTAGTGTTGTCCTTTGTAGTGTTGTCCTGTGTAGTGTTGTCCTGCGTAGTGTTGTCCTGCGTAGTGTTGTCCTGCGTAGTGTTGTCCTGCGTAGTGTTGTCCTGCGTAGTGTTGTCCTGTGTACTGTTGTCCTGTGTAGTGTTGTCCTGTGTAGTGTTGTCCTGTGGAGTGTTGTCCTGCGTAGTGTTGTCCTGCGTAGTGTTGTCCTGTGTAGTGTTGTCCTGCGTAGTGTTGTCCTGCGTAGTGTTGTCCTGCGTAGTGTTGTCCTGCGTAGTGTTGTCCTGCGTAGTGTTGTCCTGCGTAGTGTTGTCCTGCGTTGTGTTGTCCTGCGTAGTGTTGTCCTGCGTAGTGTTGTCCTGCGTAGTGTTGTCCTGCGTAGTGTTGTCCTGTGTAGTGTTGTCCTTTGTAGTGTTGTCCTGTGTAGTGTTGTCCTGCGTAGTGTTGTCCTGCGTAGTGTTGTCCTGCGTAGTGTTGTCCTGCGTAGTGTTGTCCTGCGTAGTGTTGTCCTGTGTAGTGTTGTCCTGTGTAGTGTTGTCCTGCGTAGTGTTGTCCTGTGTAGTGTTGTCCTGTGTAGTGTTGTCCTGTGTAGTGTTGTCCTTTGTTGTGTTGTCCTGCGTAGTGTTGTCCTGCGTAGTGTTGTCCTGCGTAGTGTTGTCCTGCGTTGTGTTGTCCTGCGTAGTGTTGTCCTGCGTAGTGTTGTCCTGTGTAGTGTTGTCCTGCGTAGTGTTGTCCTGTGTAGTGTTGTCCTTTGTAGTGTTGTCCTGTGTAGTGTTGTCCTGCGTAGTGTTGTCCTGCGTAGTGTTGTCCTGCGTAGTGTTGTCCTGCGTAGTGTTGTCCTTTGTAGTGTTGTCCTGAGTAGTGTTGTCCTGCGTAGTGTTGTCCTGCGTAGTGTTGTCCTGCGTAGTGTTGTCCTGCGTTGTTGTCCTGCGTAGTGTTGTCCTGTGTAGTGTTGTCCTGCGTAGTGTTGTCCTGTGTAGTGTTGTCCTTTGTAGTGTTGTCCTGTGTAGTGTTGTCCTGCGTAGTGTTGTCCTGCGTTGTGTTGTCCTGCGTAGTGTTGTCCTGCGTAGTGTTGTCCTGCGTAGTGTTGTCCTGTGTAGTGTTGTCCTTTGTAGTGTTGTCCTGCGTAGTGTTGTCCTGCGTAGTGTTGTCCTGCGTAGTGTTGTCCTGCGTAGTGTTGTCCTGCGTAGTGTTGTCCTGCGTAGTGTTGTCCTGTGTACTGTTGTCCTGTGTAGTGTTGTCCTGTGTAGTGTTGTCCTGTGGAGTGTTGTCCTGCGTAGTGTTGTCCTGCGTAGTGTTGTCCTGTGTAGTGTTGTCCTGCGTAGTGTTGTCCTGCGTAGTGTTGTCCTGCGTAGTGTTGTCCTGCGTAGTGTTGTCCTGCGTAGTGTTGTCCTGTGTAGTGTTGTCCTTTGTAGTGTTGTCCTTTGTAGTGTTGTCCTGTGTAGTGTTGTCCTGCGTAGTGTTGTCCTGCGTAGTGTTGTCCTGCGTAGTGTTGTCCTGCGTAGTGTTGTCCTGTGTACTGTTGTCCTGTGTAGTGTTGTCCTGTGTAGTGTTGTCCTGTGGAGTGTTGTCCTGCGTAGTGTTGTCCTGCGTAGTGTTGTCCTGTGTAGTGTTGTCCTGCATAGTGTTGTCCTGTGTAGTGTTGTCCTGCGTAGTGTTGTCCTGTGTAGTGTTGTGTATCCTTCCCCATCAGCAGCAGGTTGCTTTTCTCTTGGTTGGTTTGTACTCTTCTTCTGTGCTCTCGGTGATTCCTGCGGGAAACATGTTGCTATAATGTGAGAATAAAGGAGAGCAAGTAGAAAGCCGTTGCCACTGTCTCCTACATGTAATAAAATACACTTACTGATAATGTCACCAACACGTCTGGACCCACTCTTCTCGAGCTCTGCCAGCACGTTGGCCTCAAAGGTTAGAGACGCTACCCGGAAGAAAAACTCCCTGATACTCTCCCCTGAGAGAGAGAGGAGGGGAGGAGGGAGGGCGGAGAGAGAGAAAGAGAGAGCGAGGAGGGGAAGAAAGTGTTTGAGGGGAGGAAGAAAGCAAAACACATACAGAGATAGAATGGGATATGATGGGGGACACATGAGGGAGTAAACCAGAGGATGTTATGTGTTGGGTGTGTGTTTGTGTGTGTATTCCCAGCACTACCTGACTTAGCAGACACAGTCCAGTACTCTGCTCTGATCTCCTCTGACAGTCTAATGGCCTCCTGCTCCATGTAGGCCAACTGATCAGGAGACTGAGAGAGAGAGCGAGAGATACACAGTTTGAAATACTTCATCTTTAAATCAATCAATGACAGATCATTTGTACTGTCTTTAGTCAGGCTGGATCTTCTCCATCAGACTCACACTGAGGTCCTTCTTGGTTCCAACCAGGAACAGCAGAACACTGGAGGGATCGTTCTCCTTCATAGCATCTTCCAGCCACTGCCTGAACGCGCGTTCAGACACACATAATATGTATATCACATGCAATAAAGTAGACTTTCATAGAAATTGACTGATAGAATGGGATAGGAAATTGTCTGATAGCCGAGATACTATGATGAAAATACATTCTGTCTGGATGCTGCAGATGTGATCAATATGTAATATGTTGGCATCTCTTACCTGGCGTTGTCCAGAGAGGTCACACAGCTCAGGTCAAATACCACTATGATGGCTTGAGAGAAACCAGGAGAACAACACACATTAGAGAAGAGACAGGCTGCAGGCATCACCACAATACATATATTAAGGGCTTCCTTTAACATGCGTCTGTGTTTGATTTCATACCTTGTGCTCCTCTGTAATATGTGGAGGCGATGCACTTGAACCTCTCCTGACCCGCTGTGTCCCATCTGAGAGAGGGAGAGACAGAGAGAGAGAGAAAGGGAGAGAGAGAGAGAGGCAACAGATGACAATTGATGAGGAAAGGGTGAGGATAGTGTGTGTGTGTGTGTGTGTGTGTGTAGTACTCACAGCTGTAAACTGAAGGGCACCCCCAACACCTCAAACCGCTCCATCTCAAAATCCACTCCGATGGTGGCCTTATAGTTCTTATCGAACGAGTCCTTACAGAACCTGTGGAGAGACAGAGGGGGGGGGGGGGGGGACATTACATAATCAATGTCGTTATTACACTTGGGTGACTAACGTCTGTCCTCACAGCACCTGAGTAATATATAGACAGTATCAGGACGGTAACAGGACAGTAACATGACACCAACAAAACAGAAACATAACAGTAACAGGACAGTAACACAACGGTAACAGGACAGTAACAGGGAGGTAACAGGACAGTAACAGAACTATGACAGTAACAGGAAAGTAACAGAACTATGACAGTAGCATGACAGTAACAGGAAGGTAACCGGGTAGTAACAGAACTATGACAGTAACAGGACCTTAACAAAGTGGTAACAGGACAGTAACAGGACAGTAACAGAACTATGACAGTAACAGAAGAGTAACAGGACAATAACAGGACAGTAACAGAAGAGAAACAGAAGAGTAACAGAAGAGTAACAGAAGAGTAACAGGACAGAAACAGGACAGTAACAGAAGAGTAACAGGACAGAAACAGAAGAGTAACAGGACAGAAACAGAAGGGTAACAGGACAGTAACAGAAGAGTAACAGGGCAGAAACAGAAGAGTAACAGGACAGTAACAGAAGAGTAACAGGACAGTAACAGAAGAGTAACAGGACAGTAACAGAAGAGTAACAGAAGAGTAACAGGACAGTAACAGAAGAGTAACAGGACAGTAACAGAAGAGTAACAGGACAGTAACAGAAGAGTAATAGGACAGTAACAGAAGAGTAACAGGACAGTAACAGAAGAGTAATAGGACAGTAACAGAAGAGTAACAGAACTATGACAGTAGCATGACAGTAACAGGAAGGTAACAGGGCAGTAACAGAACTATGACAGTAACAGGACCTTAACAAAGTGGTAACAGGACAGTAACAGGACAGTAACAGAACTATGACAGTAACAGAAGAGTAACAGGACAATAACAGGACAGTAACAGAAGAGAAACAGAAGAGTAACAGAAGAGTAACAGGACAGAAACAGGACAGTAACAGAAGAGTAACAGGACAGAAACAGAAGAGTAACAGGACAGAAACAGAAGAGTAACAGAAGAGTAACAGGACAGTAACAGAAGAGTAACAGGGCAGAAACAGAAGAGTAACAGGACAGTAACAGAAGAGTAACAGGACAGTAACAGAAGAGTAACAGGACAGTAACAGAAGAGTAATAGGACAGTAACAGAAGAGTAACAGAAGAGTAACAGGACAGGAACAGAAGAGTAACAGAAGAGTAACAGAAGAGTAACAGGACAGTAACAGGACAGTAACAGAAGAGTAACAGAAGAGTAACAGGACAGAAACAGAAGAGTAACAGGACAGTAACCGAAGAGTAACAGGACAGTAACAAAAGAGTAACAGGACAGTAACAGAATAGTAACAGGACAGTAACAGAAGAGTAACATGACAGTAACAGGACAGTAACAAAAGAGTAACAGGACAGTAACAGAAGAGTAACAGGACAGTAACAGAATAGAGAGGAAACATTACTACATTAAGAGTTTAGCATACAGCATACTTCTTCATGTACCCAAAGCTATGACTATAAATAGCAGCTTTTCGGGAGATTTAATCACTGAACTAACTTACTTCAATATGCCAATAATCAAACCCACAAGTCAATCAAATTAGTCAACAAACAGTCTCTATTATGCCAAGCTGGGGAGAGCAGGGGTAACAGTTTTGCTGATTTCTGAAGAGGCAGGTGCTCTGCTGTGTGTGGATTCACCTGGGTGTCATGGCAACAACTGACTAATAGGAAGTGAAATGGTCAGTAGTATTTTTAATTGGCAAGTACACATCCTGAGGGAGATCAGCATGCCCCCCGGGGGATAAGATCTGTAATAGACTGTTTCCCAAACGGCCCATAGGACTCTCTCAACAGTAGTGAACTAAATATGGAGTAGAGTGCCATTTCATATGCAGCCATAGACTGTAGTGTTTCCTTACCTGCTGATTAGACATGTCTTCCCAACTGCCACATCCCCTACCACAATCACCTTGGCGATGTTAAAGCTACAGACACATAAAGAGAACAGTCCAGTCAAACACAGATAATATACAAATATATATGTGTGTGTGTGTGTGTGTGTGTGTGTGTGTGTTCATCTCACCCCACTGCGCCCGTCTTTTGCCCCTGACAGGCAGCCTTGACCTGTGCGTGGAAGACATCTTTAGTGTGTAGCGCTGCAGCTGGGGTAAAACACTACAGAGAGAGAGAGAGGGAGAGAGGGGGAGAGAGAGAGAGACAGATAGGTGAGAGAGACAGAGAGGTGAGAGAAAGAGAGAGAAAAAGACAGAGGTGAGAGAGAGAGAGAGAGAGAGAGAGAGAGAGAGAGAGAGAGAGAGAGAGAGAGAGAGAGAGAGAGAGAGAGAGAGAGAGAGAGAGAGAGAGAGAGAGAGAGAGAGAGAGAGAGAGAGAGAGAGAGAGAGAGAGAGAGAGAGAGAGAGAGGTTTAAACAAGGTGTCAACAAGGTGTCAACTCAAAGCAAGAAAGTATATCAGCTTTGCATCCCACATAAATCAGAGGCTAGAAGGACAACTGCCTTGTGGGGCCATGGTACGGAATCTCTTCAATTCTAGGCACATTAGCACGAGCCAGTGACCGGGTCCTGAACGAAACTAAGAACATTAAGTGTGTGAAACAGACTAATAAACAGTAAATGACCCGTCAGCACTGTCTAATCATCTGCTTCATTACAGGGTTCCAGAATTGTGAAAGGGTTGGTCACTGTGTTACAGAGACACATTATTAGATTAGAATCTGAGGTGTGACACAAAAGACTCCAACTGGCAGCCTGGTGGTTTTATTTGTTCCCCCATGTTTTCTGATCCAAAAATAATTATAATAATATTATTTTATTTTTTATTATCGTTAGACATAAAAAAAATTACAAACACCAGGAAATCAGCTCCAATTGATTTTAATTGGTGAAATCTGTTCCCAAGTATTCCCATGCATAATAGACATGTGATCATACACAGATGCAAGTTTTGAAATTATGTTTTAGTCAAATATTATATCTGTTTGGGCTTCTTGCGGACAATTTGCAGTCTACAAATTATTTGTAATCGTGTTGAGGCACCCGACCATCCCCACAAGAAAAAATCGGCCAAAATCGAAAAAAGGTGTGTGTCACCTCTGGAAGCTGAGCGATGATGCGGTCTCTCCTCACAGGTGGCAACATGTTCTTCAAGTGGAAGTTACTGGGTGGTAGGGATATACATAGACACACACACAATCAAACAATCACACACACAAGAGACCCAGTCGCACACGCTCCAACAATCATAGGCAGACAATCACACTCAGAAAGGACAAATACACAGAAACACTATCTCTCTCTCTCTCTCTCTCTCTCACATACAGATGTAGAGTAGATTGAATAGGGGCTTCTCCATGGAAAGGCTTAAACGTCAAACAGCTGAAAGACAAGGAATAACTGAACATTATGTAACCTGATGTGTAGCCTAATCTATAGTCTGACACCAACAGAAAAAGTGTCCCCTGAATCTCCTAGGTGACACCGCAATGCAAAAGACCACTGGCAGCTGTCTGCACATCAAAGTAAACTCACAAACTGCCTACATGGTGCATATCGGCCCTCTGGTTTGCTTTATCGGGTGGAAAAGTATACAGTGTCACTGTGGCAACTCAGCCTTGTCCATTCACCTGGCAACTATAGCAACCAAATACAAGCCCTGCAATGGGGAAGGAAGTAGAGACTCTTACATGGCAGTATTTGTCTCCATGACTTTATGTCACTTGCAGCCAGATCAAAGGACTGAACATGTCGCCATTCTAGGCTTTTACACATTACCTTATAAAGTTTACACATCTAAGATCATGAAGGAGCAATGAAAAGGAAGGTTTATGCCGTAAAACATGGTATCATAATCTCCTATATCATGATTACAGACCATCTGTAGCACAGCTACAAAATAAAGCAACATGTAGAATTGGTGAAAATAAACTAAACTCAAATTATAGTGTTGTCATGAAGATGGACTATCGCTACATCAAGGCTTCATTGGCATGATAGAAAATCATGTAATTATAAAGAATAATACTTTACCTTGCACGTGCACTGAAAGTGCGAAAAGTAAACTCAAATTCGTCAATAGGTTGCGGTAGAACACTATATATTCTACTAAACCTATATTACGTATTTTTCGCTAATAGAAAGTCTCCTAGGGCTGCCTACATCCACCCGAAGACGGCTAGTGAGCAGCAGACCAGAGCTGGGAACTCAGCAGTGGAAACAGATGACTCAAATTATGGACCTCCGTTTTAGTTTAACCCTCTCCAGTAGGCTCCCAATGAGTGGGTTAGCTCTAGTCCAGGGCGTAGTGCCCGTTCTTACATGATTAAGAAACACGTACTACGCCCTAGACCAGAGCTAGGCGCCGGTGAGCTGTCCTGAAGTGCGCGCTAGCCTTGTGTGAAACATTTTAAGTATGAACATTTTGAACTTCATATACAGGAGTCAAATCCCCTTAATAGCCTATATCAACGACAAATAAAAGTACAATATTTCCATTAAATTATTTTTATTTATATGATTGATGCTTTCATTTTACCCACATACAAGTAAAATACATTTACATACTATTTGGGACAGCTGATATGATGAAGGTTTAACCCATGCTTATCTCTGCTTCACTCTAGAGTAGTTTGAATAAAATGTTTATATTCATTATTCTCACGCTTGACATGACTTTTGGTAAAGTGTGCAGTGATTGGTTGGGAAGGGAACACACACATTGGATGACGTCCTACCAGCGTTGTGCCTTACGTAAACTACAGCCGACTGCATTTGTGGTGTACGTCACCGGTGCACTATAAATACCTGACTGGCAACGTTTATTCTCTCTCTCTCGCGCGTTCTTCACTCCGTTGAGTCCTGTGGATGATTTGCTGAAGCAGAACGTCCTCTGCATTATGGAAGATGATATGTTAGAAATGCTTCTTTAGTATCTACTTATTGGTATAGTGATGTACCTTAAGTCTTGCCCTGGTTATTAGTTAAGTAGTTAACAGTAGCTACTTTGGAGCATGGGGACTTGCAGAACCATGCACGTGGGCAACTCAACGTTTTAAAACCATGCCGTGGTAAGTCTGCAAGGCGAAGATGTTAACTAGTTAGCTTGCTGATAATGCATTCGAGTTAACAAGTGGTTTATTTTTGCTAGTTTATGGATGTGATGATACCGATATAGGAAGTGCCGTCCGATGCGAAACTGACGAAGATTCCTAAACTGTTAGCTTGCTAGCTAGCCATCTGATCCACGATCACGGAAAACCAAGCAGTTACCACCACAGCAGATGCAGTGCCCTCATTTTGCGAACACTATTTAAAATGCTAGTCCAAATGCATTAATACATTTTACATTTTGTTCTAGCTGTCTGTATCTGGCCTATGGACTGAACTGAGGCCGTACTCGCCAATGACTGCGCACATGGCAGGTAAATTCAACTGGGATCTTCCCCGCTAGCTAGGCCTGACTAATGTCTGGTTGGCTATTCCATGGCACACTTAAGATTTGTTTTTATGTCAACTGGTATCTAGTCTGATCAAATAATTGAATAGTCACTGTCTATGGCCACAGTGCTTTCAGTGACGAAAGCTTGAATAGGAGTTTGCTGAAAAAATATTTCATTATTTCGGGTACTTCAGAGCAGCGAGGTTGTCTCCTGAATAAAGTTTAGGTTATTGCTTTTATAAATTATTGTAACCCCTAGGATTTGTTTTTAAACAGGCGCTGCCCGGGTGACTTGATTGCAAGGAGACTTAACCTCGAAAGGTAAGACTGCCACACCCACTCCATCGTTTGAGACACTGACTATAAGCAACTGTCTGGTTGTGATGAATCCTAAACTGAAAATTGCTGGAATTACCGTCAGATTGTACAGTGGTGATATTCGGTTTTCTGAACTGGACAGACAGTGACTCTCAATTTCCACTGTTATGAACTCCAGTTGATTGTGTGCCTATTCTAATAGTGGTTTTGAACAGGTGTGGCACTGAATCAATGATGTGGCTGGAGTGGAGACATCATCTTTAAAGGTACATGACCCCCCCACCCCCTAGTCTATACCTCACCTGTCCCATTCTTGGAGTAGCTGCCTGGTTGTGATGAATCCTAAACTGAAAATAGCTGGAATTACCGTCAGATTGTACAGTGGTGATATTCGGTTTTCTGAACAGGACAGGCAGTAAAATTAATTTTCATACTCAATTTCCAATTCCTTATGAACTGTGGTTGATTGTGTTCCTATTCTTTCTACTTATGGTGGGTTTAAATAGGTGTGCAACAGAGCCGTGGATGGTGTGGAGGCATCTGAAAAGGTACATTACATTAACATACCCCGTCGGGCTGGTTGTGATGAATACTAAGCAGACAATAGCTGTAGGTAATATTTAGAAACTTAGACCATGCTGCCGTGGCTTAATTGGACAGTTTGTGGATGTGACGATACCAATATAGGAAGTGCCGTCCGATGCGAAACTGACGAAGATTCCTAAACGGTTAGCTTGCTAGCTAGTCATCTGATCCACAATGAAAGCCGCCTGATAGATGCATTGCCCTCTAAGTTAGCTAACACTGTTGAAATGCTGGTCCTGTCAATACTTTGCTGATATTGTATGTTTTGTTCTAGATTTGGGAGACTACTCCCTCGTGGCCTGTGGCTGAACCATACACATGAAGCCATACACACGGCAGGTAAATGTGACTTTAAAAAAAAAAAAGTTAGGCCTGCCTAGGAATGTATTCCATGGCAAATTGAGTATGAGTTTAATTTAAAAATACTTTGTATCTTGTTCTCTGTTCGAATCTTCGATCAGAGGCACCATAGCCACAGCTCTGTCAGTGATGAAAGCTTGAATAGGAAGAGTTTGATGCGACAACTGATGAGTTTATTCAACTACTGAGTAACAAAGCTGTTTAGATTATCATGCACAGTGGTGGTTACTGCTTATAGATTCTAATAACCCCTATGATTGTTTTTTCAACAGGAGACTCCACCCCAAAGTACTTAATGGTGGAGACATCACCTCAAAAGGTAAAACTACCACACCCACTCCAGCCTCAGACTTTCACTCTAGCTAACTGTCTGGTTGTGATGAATCCTAAACTGAAAATAGCTGGAATTACCGTCAGATTTTACAGTGGTGATATTCGGTTTTCTGAACTGGACAGGCCGTGATTTTCGATTCTCTAGTTGCGTTTCTCTCTAAGAACTGCTAATGAGTAGTTGCTTTTACTCAATTTCATAACCCCTATTGCCATTTAACAGGTGTGAAGCTGCCCCAATGAGTTGATGGCATGGAGACTTCATCTGCCAAGGTCAGACTAAAACCCACACCTCAACTGTCCCATTCTCTGGGTAGCTGTCTAATCTTGTTGTGATGAATCCCAAACTGAAAATAGCTGGAATTACCGTCAGATTGTACAGTGGTGATATTCGGTTTTCTGAACAGGACAGACGGTGACTCTCAATTTCTAATGTTATGAACTCCAGTTGATTGTGTGCCTATTCTAATAGTGGTTTTGAACAGGTGTGGAACTGACACAAGGATGTGGCTGGAGTGGAGACATCATCTTTAAAGGTACATGACACACCTCACCTGTCCCATTCTTGGAGTAGCTGTCTGGTTGTGATGAATCCTAAACTGAAAATTGCTGGAATTACCGTCAGATTGTACAGTGGTGATATTCGGTTTTCTGAACAGGACAGGCAGTGACTTTACATTCCTACTGTAGTTTTGTTCTTTCTAGTGGACTGATTAGGCCTTTTCATTCATTTTCAAATTTTGGCTCTTGTGACTGTTTTGAACAGGTGTGGAACTGAACCAACGCTGTGAAAGGTAGGCAGAACACCCTCGGGCTACACCCCACCTGTCACTTGTCTGTCTGGTTGTGATGAATCCTAAACTGAAAATAGCTGGAATTACCGTCAGATTGTACAGTGGTGATATTCGGTTTTCTGAACATGACTGGCTATGAGTTGTCATTTGCTTATATAAAATTTTACATTTTCATTCAAGCTTTTTTACTTTTCAGGTAGGCTGCCTTTGCATAATATCCCTGCAGTCTCAGAACTGGATATGTTGACTGGGGTAAGGCTTTTCACCCTGGCAACAAGCTGCCTTGTGGTCAGCTGGAAGGAATAATTGCTTATTTATGCTATGATGAATACTAAACTGAAACAGCTGGAATTACCGGCAGATTGTATAGTGGTGACATTCGGTTTTCTGAGACATTAGTACACGCTTCACCATTTTTTTAACTTCCCATTTATTCAGCTAATGGCAGTCGTTTTGTTTCAGGTGTTCCTCATCTGATGCCCCTTGCTGATTTTCAGCCCCAACCTACCCTTCAGGTGCACAGTCACCCGATCACAATTTAGAAGTGCCTTTCCTATCGTCTTGAGTTTTGTTCAGTGGTGATATTTAGTTCTGAACTTAGAAGTGGTGTTTATGGGCCCTCACTTTGAGTGGGATATTTATAAAATGTGTAAATGTGACACTTCACCTATTTTAAGATGTAAAAAAGTATAACTGTATATGCTGAATAATTAAAGTTTTTAATGTGAGCTTTATGTATGAACCCTTTCGTTGTGGAAGCCTGTAAGTTCAGGAGTAATACATTTGCCTAGTAATTCAGATGTTGCATGAGTTTGTGTGCCATAATAGCTTTTAATGTTTTTGCATGACTACCTCACTTTTCTGTAAGTAAGGTCCCTCAGTCAAGTTCAAACAGACATGGAGGCTAAGGCCACCTGTTGGTGGATGGGTTAAAACAGCTGTTAAATATCCCTTTCAGGATATTTCATTTAGCTTTGGATGTTGACTTTGGATGTTAACCTATTCAATACAAAGGTACAGGTGTCCTAACACAGTTGCTGCTGCAGGAGTGAACCACTTGGATTTCAGAAGCAAATTTTGATTGAATGTGATAGAACAGACTGGATCTGCGTTCTCGTTAAGCCTGTTGGCTACGAGCTTGAAATATACTTACTCGTCTAACTAATTTGTCTGTTGGTCAATGAAGTGGTGGCTGAGGATTTGGCCCCTGGAAAGTTAGCATGTAAAGTTAATATTTCTGTCAGGCCAGCTGCAGCACTTGGGAGGTGCAAGGAATGAGGTCGAGTCAACATCAATTGAGACGGAATCTTGGGGGACCAGAGGCCTGCCCACAAGGGACTTGAATCACATTTTATTTTGTCAAATGCTTAGTGATATTACATAATGCTTACCAGCAAGCAGGTAATGTGTAGGGGTGAGGTGACTGCATAAATAAACGGGGCAGAGAAGTGGCGTTAAGGGATCGACGCAAATAGGCAGCTTTAAAAAAAATAAAAAAAAACCTTTAGGCAAGTCAGTTAAGAACAAATTCTTATTTTCAATGACTGCCTAGGAAGTGGGTTATATGTAGAAACAATATTTATAGACGCACTTCACATGTACAGTGCCTTCAGAATGTAGTCAAACACATTGGCATTCAACATTTGGTTGTTATAGCCTGATGTCAAAATGGATTAAATGGCTCACATTTCATTTTCAATAAATGTATAAAATGTTTTCACTGTCATTACAGGGTATTGTGCACACAAAGTGAAAACATGTTTTAGACTGTTGTACATTTAAATACAGAAATATGATTTACATAAGCACTTACACCCCAGGTTAAGACTTTGTAGAAGCACATTTGGCAGCGAGTAAGCCTGTCCAGGTCAATCGGGTTCTTGGTCACCTTCCTGACCAAGGCCCTTCTCACCCGATTGCTCAGTTTGGCCTGGTGGCCAGCTCTAGGAAGAGTCTTGGTGGTTCCAAACTTGTGTTCTTCGTGACCTTCAATGCTGCAGAATTATTTTGGTACCCATCCCCAGATCTGTGCCTCAACACAATCTTGTCTCGGAGTTCTAAACGGGGTTCACGTTATCATTTATGGGGTAATGTGTGTAGATTGCTGAGGGAAAAAATATATTTAATCATTTTTTTGAATAAGGCTGTAACGTAACAAAACTTGGAAAAAGTCAAGGGGCCTGAATACTTTCCATAGACACTATATATCCCTTTTGTTAAATATATGTTCTGCCAGTGTCTGCTAAATTGAGTTAATTCTAATGTTAGACTCAATATTGATGTCAGACTGCTGAAGAAACAAGGACTGCCAAGGACAGTGTTGCCGTTATCGTGTGAGATTAGGATGTTTGAGAAGAAATTTGTAGCCGAAATACTGCTGAGATATGTTTCCAATGACGATGATTAGAAGTATGATACATGATCTGTTTAATACATCGTTAATGTATTGTGTCTTCAGGGTCACTGACTGTCGGGAAAGACTATTATGGGTTTATGGTATCTAATCACACGTTCTGTGCGCTTGGATGATTTGTAGGTATAGTCTATAAAAACCCAAGGGAGCTAGGCACGGAAGGGTGAAACGAGGAATAGTGTATATATATGCCAGCTTTACCTCTGGATGGAGAAGATTATTACGATCCTTGCAGCAGTGTCGTTTTGGTCTCCCTGTGCACATTTGTTTGTAATTAAAGTCGTAGAAACGGTTCGCATTATCTTTTGCATCCAGCAGTTCTCCCCATTGGCCAGTTTTAAATTCGGAACAATATCAGGTGAGCAATTACTTCTTTCCTTTCCGGCATGGTATGGTGACTATACACGCCCAACACATTTTAAAGTGTAGCTTTATGAACTAGAATAATCATGGTAATTTTAAAGGTTTTACTGGGCAGCTTGGTGGTCATGCTTTGTGATACACCCAATATTTGTATTGTGGTTGATCATGAAGTTACACTATTTTAATGCAATTCGTAAATAAATCCATCTGAAATGGACTGTAAACATTACAATTGTTCATAGAGAAACAACGACATTTGATGTTTTGAGTCCATGTCAATGCTTAAATCACACCGGAATACCTTTTTTTTTTAGGCCTGGAAGAAAACGAACACATTTAGATTTCACTGTAATTCCCCTTTGCACATCTAGTCCTTTGATTACACATCTAATCCTTTGATTGCACACCTAGTCCTTTGGTTGCACATCTAGTCCTTTGGTTGCACATCTAGTCCTTTCATCTTCAAATAATATTTTTTCAGGAATCTCCTTGCGAATGATTTGGTAGGTGAGGAATTTGCCATCTAATGTGCAGGTCTAGTGATGGTTCTGTACTGCTGTTGCTCATTTCCTGGCAAAGTTTGCAAATAACAAATAATAGATCCAGATGATATACTTACTCATTATATACAATAGCTACATTTTTTAAAGGGGCATGCATCTGGTAAGACAACTTTGCAGTTAACATTTTACTTGACAAGGTTTTGGGAAAGGATGTATTTAAACCCACAAGACGGTTATCACATAAACTGGCTACACATGGAGTGATGGACAAAGACTAGCACCACACCAACAGACACAGGCAATATTGCTCGAAATTACTTGGCATTCATTGTGTTAGGTTTGGCTTTCTAAGCCTATAGTGGCAAACCAGGGGTGGGATAATGTCATTTTTTCATTGATTAGATAGCTGCTAGGTGGGAGCTGGCTTTGTCTGATACTTGTGAGAATTGCAAGTACTTTCAGAATTGTTTGGTGAGCTACTCATAGGTGGTCTGTGAGCTACTGTACTGGTGGCAGTCGGTGTCGTTTAAGATGGACTATTTTGTTTTTATGAGCATGGCCTTATTTCTACTACAGCATATTGGATGACTGTCATTCATATTCCATTCACCCAGCTCAATGTAACATCGATAAGTTAGGCTACTACTACAATTGTTCCTATACTCATCACAAGGTTACTACAACCTATGAGTTAAAGTTTACAACGTAGGTGCACAGGTCCAGAGAAATTTGAGTATTTGCGCATTGTATAATTCCTTCTCGTATCTACGCGCTCTCCTCTTCTCACCTTTCCCTTCCCTTGTTGACTTCAGTGCACAATACAACAGTTGTCTGTGAACAGATGAAAAAACCTTTCCAAACCATAAACGCTAACCGCTACACACAGCCCACATCGTTGTCACCTAACATCATCGTCAACATAGCTAGCTACTAGAATTAATGCGATAATAAACCTTGTACAATCATGGAGTACAGTAAGCAGTTTAACAGTTACACCGGCGGGCCCAGGTGGCAATAAATTAATACAACCAAAAGCTTACCTTGACTTGGAAGAGTCAAGGTAAGCCCTAGCCAGCTAGCTAACATAGCCATAGCCAGCTAGCTAACATAGCATCCCTCTGTTATAGCCAGCTAGCTAACATAGCATCCCTCTGTTTGAGCCGGGTGTTTGAGTAGGCAAAACTAGCTAGCTGCATTCGCGTGAAAGGGGGGAAAAAATACAAGGAAATATAGATAGCTCCTCTCAATTATCCTTCATTTTTTAAGAAAATTATTTATTAAAAACTTGTCTTTCTCTTTCTCCGAGTCAACTACTTACGACATTTTCTGCAGTGCTAGCTAGCTGTAGTTTGTGCTTTCTAGATTCATTTCCTGATCCTTTGATTGGGTCGACTACATGTCAGCTCATACTGCAATAGCTCTGATAGGTTGGAGGACGTCCTCCGGAAGTTGTCATAATTACTGTGTAAGTCTATAGAAATGGGTGAGAACCATGAAACTCCTAGCATTTGTAGTGAAGTCAATGTACCCAAAGGAAACTAGCTATCCTCCAGCTACACCATGGTGCTACCCCAGAGAGTGCTGTTGAGGGTACTGTAGACCTTCATTACAAAACAGTGTGCTTTAATCAATTATTTGGTGACGTGAACTTATTGAGAATCTAAAAAGTACACCGGTGCCACCACATATTGATTCTGTACCGGTAGCCCCGTTGTTATTTTACTGCTGCTCTTTAATTATTTGTTATTTTTATCTCTTACTTTTTCAGGTATTTTCTTAACTGCATTGTTGGTTAAGGGCTTGTTAAGGGCTTGTAAGTAAGGTTGTATTCCTGTTGTATTCGGCTCATGTGACAAATAAAATGTGATTGATTAGAAAATTATATATTTTTTGTTTCACTATTTTTTGACTCAGGCGCCTCTGTCCATTGTAATCTTGTTTATAATCAGAAATTCAACTGAGATCCTAGATCATCACTCCAACTGAGATGCTTCATACAAAAGGACCCAGATCTCAAATCACCCAACCATGGGACCTACCCTTATTGTGTAGCATTCCCCTGGGTGAAGCATAGAGGGCGCTATATTCCAGGAAGTGAGTGGCTTGTCTCGACTGAAGTTCATCACCTTCAGTTCGGCTCAGTTGACTGAAAGTCGAGACAATTCAATTTATGGTTGCACAAGTCAGACGGCACATTCAAACTATTGTCTCCGTCATGTCTTGATGCTTTGTGTATGTAAACCAATAAATAAAGGCCCTTTTGATCCATTCTAGGTATCAGACAACATTACATGATTATCAATCCAACTTCTTTTTCTAAAACAGATTTTAAATTGAAATAGGTGAAAACCTTTTAACACACCGTTCTTCCCCTAAGATATGAATTATGTGATCGGTGGCCTTTTTTAAAATACTAAAACATTTACTTGGACATTGACAGTGTAAGTAATACATGCATAAGAACGAATGTTAAATTGGCAATCAATAAACCCATTTTCAACAATGTATTTAAGAACATTCCTTACATTCATTGAAATCAATAGTATTAATTCTATATGCACATTTTGTCAGAGGTTTATGTCAATACAAAATGTTTTAAATCATGTTAGTCAGTAATAAGTCATCTTTGAATATAAAGAATAGACACGTTACACAATGTTTGATTCAGTAGTACTGAATGTCAGTTTAGGGGTTAAAACATTTACCATAACATTGTGACAATAACAAGGAAAGCCAAAGTACCGGCAGAGCCTAAAGTTATTTATAAGAAATCATACAAAATGTTTTCTCAGGACTATTTTGTTAAAGATGTAAGATGTGTATAAGGAGGAGAATCCAGATGCACCACTTTGATTATTTGTAATATTATTATTGCCAATTGTTGACAAACATGCACCTGTTAATTAAGAAACTAACCGTGATAACATTGATTGAAACATATGTTTCAAAGAAAGGATGCTGTAACGTAGACGCAGTGAGTCAGGAAGCAAGTGCAATTAGTGAGTTTTAAGGACAAAGAACGATGCAAAACAAGAAAATCTTCTAAACATGGAAACATAAACAATATAGCCTGGTGGGTGATAACAACAGAGTGCTAGATAAAGGGGAAGTAAATCAGGGAGGTGATGAAGTCCAGGTGTGCCTAATGAGGCGCAATTGTGCATAATAAAGGTTGCCAGGTGTGCATAAGGATGGGTTGCCAGGACCGGTGGTTAGTAGACCGGAGAGGGGGAGCGGACGTGACAGATGCAAAAACGGTGGCAAACATGTCAGCCTGCTCAGGTGATTGGTTGATATATTGTCAATTCAAATCAAAATCAAATTGAATGTAATTATAAAGCCCTTCTTACATCAGCTGATATCCCAAGGTGCTGTACAGAAACCCAGCCTAAAACAGCAAGCAATGCAGGTGTAGAAGCACGGTGGCTAGGAAAAACTCCCTAGAAAGGCCAGAACCTTTGGAAGAAACCTAGAGAGGAACCAGGCTATGAGGGGTGGCCAGTCCTCTTCTGGCTGTGCCGGGTGGAGATTATAACAGAACATGGCCAAGATGTTCAAATGTTCATAGATGACCAGCAGGGTCAAATAATTGAGAAATGTGACTAAACTTAACAAAACAAATGTGTCAGAGGAAGGCCCCAAAAATTGTCATAGACTCCAGTCACCCAAGTCATAGACTGTTCTCTCTGCTACCGCATGGCAAGCGGTACCGAAGCGCCAAGTCTAGAACCAAAAAACTCCTCAACAGCTTCTAATCCCAAGCCATAAGACTGCTGAACAATTAATCAAATGGCCACCCGGACTGTTTACATTGACCCCTTTATTTTAACACTGCTGCTACTTGCTGTTTACTATCTATGCATAGTCACTTTACAATGACCTCGACTAACCTGTACCTGCACATTGACTCGGTACCGATACCCCCGCATATAGCCTCGTTATTGTTATGCAATTTTCTTTCTTTTCTTTTTTTTTCTCACTTTAGTTTAGTAAATATTTTCTTAACTCTATTTCTTGAACTGCATTGATGGGGCTTGAAAGTAAGCATTTTGTTTTTGGCGCATGTGACAAATACAATTTGATGTGATTTAAATATCTAATAATGAAAGAGAAGGATTGCCGTTTTGAATTTGGACAAGTTGGTGTGGAAAAATGGTCGTTATCCATCAATAATGATACAGTGCATTTGTAAAGTATTCAGACCCCTTGACTTTTTCCACATTTTGTTACGTTACAGCCTTATTCTAAAATAGATTAAATCGTTTTTTCCCCCTCATCAATCTACACACAATGCCCCCTAAAACTAAAAACCTGTTTTTGCTGTGTCATTATGGGGTATTGTGTATAGATGGAATAAGGCTGTAACGTAACAAAATCTGGAAAAAAATCAAATAGGTCTATATACTTTCCAAATGCACTGTAAGCAACCAGGTATAGACAACCTAGATGGGAAACTATGAGAATGGTATCAGACTGTATTGCCACCCCTATTTGCCATGTCTTTAACCAAAACCTAAAGGAGCGTATGTCCGCAGGCGTGGAAGAAAGCTAAAATAATTCCACCACCCAAAAATAGTAAAGCACCCTTTGCTGGCTCTAACAGCTGCCCAATTAATTTTCTGCCTGTTCTTAGTAAACTGATGGAGAGAATTGTCTTTGAACAAATACAATTATATTTTCCTAAAGAACAAGTTAATTATTCACTCTCAGCATGCATATAGGGAAGGGTGCTCAACTTGTACTGCATTGACTGATGCACGGACTGATGATTGGCTAAAATAAATTAATAACAAGATGATAGTTGGAGCTGTATTGTTAGATTTCAGTGCAGCCTTTGACATTATTGATCATAATTTGTTATTGAAAAAAACTCACTTGTTATGGCTTTACATCACCTGACATCACATGATTGGAGAGTTACTTATCCAATAGAACTCAGAGAGTATTGTTCAATGGAAGCTTCTCTAACATCATATATGTACATTGTGGTATCCCTCAGGGCAGTTGCCTTGGGTGTTACTCTTCTCTATTTTTACAAATGATTTGCAATTTGTCTTACAATAAGCAAAAATTACTATATAGAAGAAAAAAAATACTATACTATAGAGTGTGCTGATGATTGCACACTCTACACATCAGCACCTACAGCCAGTGAGCTCACTGAGACTCTTAGCAAGAAGTTACAGTCAGTGTCAGAATGGGTAATTAACAATAAACTGGTCTTGAACACATCTAAAACTGAAAGCATTGTATTCGGGTCAAAGCAGGGGTCTCCAACCTTTTCAAGAATGAGAGCTAAAGGCAGCATCAAATGACGCAAAATGCATCATACGGGGATGATTTATGTATTTTGAAAGTTACATATCTTGAAAACTTGATTGCTGACAAGCAAAACATTTTGGGACTATGTCAATAATGGACTATTGAAACAAATACAAAAAGATAGTTTTTGGGTGAAGTTGTCCTTTAAGTAAAAATACTACTACTACTTAAGTAGTTTTGTGGGGTATCTGTACTTCACTTTATTATTTATATTTTTTACAACTTTTACTTTTATTTCACTACAATCCTAAAGAAAATATGTACTTTTTTACACCCATACATTTTCCCTGACACTAAAAAGTACTCGTTACATTTTGAATGCTCAGGCAGGGCGGAATTATGCTCCAATTCACGCACTTATCAATAATAATGTGTTGTCATTCCTACTGCCTCTGATCTGGCAGACTCACCTAACACAAATACTGTGTTTGTAAATTATGTCTGAGTGTTGGAGTGTGCTCCTAGCTGTCCATAAAAAAATGTAATAATAATAATAATCGTGCAGTCTGGTTTGCTTAATATAAGGAATTTGATGTATAGCATTTACTTTGACTTTTGACTTTTACTCAAGTATGACAATTGAGTACTTTCTCCACCACCCCTCTGGTGTCTCCAAACCCTGTTGTGTCAATAATGGTCAGCGAATATGAAATCTGAAAGCCTGGCTGGTTGTAGAGCTCGTATGATGTTACGATTGAAGTCTGGCTCTCAGCCTGTGACCTGTTGGTCACCTCATGGATGAGCTTAAAGGGGTAGGGATCTTCCCACTTCACCCCGAGAATGTAGTTGATCATGACATTTACCAGAGTGGTTTTTCTTCACCTGTGGACCCCAAAAGCAGGATTACCTTGTTATTTACCTTCTCCACCTGCTTCCACAATGTTTCCTGGCAAAAACTCTTATCAACACATTTATCTTCCTCAGTGCTTATGGATTGAGAGGTTGCCTTTCTGCGACATCTCTGATTGGTCCAGGAATGTATCAGTTTTTGCGTTGGTCAAACGTTTTACTTTCGGTGAGTCAGACATCCTGACAGTGTTCAATTCAGTCTCAGGACTGAGCAAACTTCACTACCTCACCACAGTTAGCAGAGACTCTGACACTGTATGCAGTTTCAGGCTTTAGACCTTCCAGTGTGCACTCTCTGGTGGTGGTTTTGATGGTGTGCCACATCTTATTGTCAACAGCCTTTGTACACTCTCTGTTGTCAACCTCATAGCCTATGACCTCAACATTATCTCCCACTATGGTAGGAATGTCCCAGTTCACTCTGATACTTTCAGATTCTATTAATGTCTCTGTGGCTACATGGCCGGGTCCTGGAGTATTCTGTCCAGTCACTGGAGAGGCTCACACCAGGTCTACACACCGCCCTACAGCTGAAGTGATAGTCTTTATAGGGGTTCAAACGTCTGATGGTTAGTGGTAGTATCAGCTTTTATCTCTGTCCACTCAGATTCAGCCTGCACAGCCTGGTACAAAACCTGGTACGACTCCACAGACTTGACCCCAAGTTTGGGAGGGTATATTTGCACGTGGACACAGTCATGCTCTTGATGGTGGGGACACCTGGCTTTGATGGCAGTTCAAACTTGGGACCTAACAGTGTCCCTCTCTCATAGACATGGATGGAGGACGCAGTGATGAGTTTGTCTGGAATTGATGCAATGCAGAATGCAAGACTTTGTATGATTCGTTGATGTCCAGGAACAGACATATGGTTTGTCTGGTTAGGGTGGTTACCTTACCGGAGTGAAACCACTTTTCTGCACCAGATTTGGGGGTTGTAATTGAGAACCAGCACTCTTTGATTCAAGTAGTTCTCCAAGTCTCCCAGCTGCTTCTATTCCTCCTTCAAAGATGACAATGCCAAACACACTACATAGTCATTAGATTGATCAAGCACTCTTTTATCAAAGTCACTCTTATATGACACAACTTGAAACTCTTTCATTATGTCAAGGTAAGAGCTGACAATATTCATCTCTCTCTCTCTGTCATCTAGGTATGTGATCATAAGGTCATTCTGGAATGGAGAGCGTTCCGTGCTGTTAAGCATTTTTTTCAGCTCTTCCCCTCTCCCTCCTCCTCATATGGCTGTCACACCTGAAGATGTTGTAATCAGCAATGTCAATATCCTTATCTGGGATCGAGCCATTTGGCTTGTCTTTAACTGTGGTTACACCTTGCATTAACATGTGGTTGATGTGGGTGATCCGATCACTATCTGATTGACATTGGTTTTATCTACACATGGTAATCAGGTGTGTCTCTTATCTGCCCACTTCATCCCTTCCTGTGTGAAAATGAATCCAACCCTGTCTTGGACCTATGATTTAAGACTGGGAGTAACAGGCTACTGTCCTCATAACCTCAACCTGAGTGTCCACAGTCATACAAATACATGTTCAGAGAATCTCTCCTGTCCCTAAAAAAGTAAGCACATGAAAGAGCTGAGTATCTGGATGTGTGTACACAATCAAATTATTGCACAGTATAAATACAAATATAAATACAAATTACAGACAGTAGCCTACAAGTAGCAAAGTAGAAGTCAATTGATTGAACATGTAATTCTATGTTTAGCGGAGACCTGTGTATACAGAAAACAAAATGAAACCTTCAAAGAAAAGAACATCTTCCCTACAGTCAAACATGGAGGAGGTTCAGCGATGTTTTGGAGTTGCTTTCCTGCCTCTGGCACTGGGTGACTTGAACGTGTGCATGGCGTCATGAAATCAGGAGAATACCAGGGCATGTTTGAGCGTAATGTCGGACCCAGTGTCAGAAAGCTGGGTCTCCATTGAAGGTCATGGGTCTTCCAGCAGGACAATGACCCCAAATACACTTCAAAAAGTACCCAAGGAATGGTTCAAGACAAAACGCTGGACTGTTCTGAAGTGGCCAGCATTGAGTCCAGATCTAAATCCCGTTGAAAACTTGTGGAGAGATCTGAAAACAGCAGTTGGGAGAAGGCACCCTTAAAATCTGGGAAAACTGGAGCAGTTTGCACATGAGGAGTGGGCCAAACTGCCAGTTCAGAGGTACAGGAAGCTCATCGATGAATATAGGATGCACTTGATTGCAGTTAATTTGGTTGTGCTACCAATTATTATGTCTGGGTTGTCAATAATTTAGTCACTTCTGTTGATTTTCTGATTTAAATTGATATATTAAATTCTGAATCAAAAACAAAGGTTCTGTAATATTAACAGTGAAATAAAGAATTTGGTGAATTTCATCTTATTTTTAGGGAAAATTGTGAGTGATTTGAAAAAAGTGCAAGAGTGCCAATATTTGTATTTTTGCCATCTATTTTTAACTGTGCTGTTTCACAAAGGTTCTGAACCTATATACATTTTACAGAGTATATTTTATATTAGTTATCATGTTCTTTTTAGTCATACCGTTCAGCTTCACTCAACCCCTCCCATCTATCTCTTAACATCATCCAGTTTTGATTTCTATTTGCCATATATATTTTTCAACTGTGTGAACCTTTCTATTCTCAAGATCAATTGTTTTGCTAAAAGTATTATCATATTAGCGATTGATTGACTATGACTTTTCAAATCAACCAGCAGTGCTATTTGCAGAGTTAACTTCAGGTAAATGTTGCAATTCTTCAGCAATTCCTGAACCTGCGACCAAAAATAAGCTATACTGTATATGGACTGTACCAAAACAAATTATCTAATGATTCTGGTTCTCCGCAGCAAAATCTGCAGAGCTGGGATGGTTATATCCCCCATATATATATATAACATTATATTGGTTGCAAGATATTTGTATAATCATTTAAATATGAATAGTTAGCTGGCAACGGCCCTCTTCAACCTCAGGATGGTGAGAAAAATCGGCTTTGCCCCTAAGACCCTCATTAACTTCTACAGATGCACCGTTAAAAGTATCCTGTCGGGCTGTATCACTGCCTGATACGGCCATTGTACCGTCTGCAATTGCCGTACCACCCTCAGGGCTCTCCTGAGAGCTCAGCCCAGCGCATCACCGGGAGCACACTTCCTGCCCTCCAGAATATCTATCTACCTGGTGTCACAGGAAGGCCAAGAAGATCATCAAGGACCTCAGCCACACGAACCATGGCCTGTTCACCCCGCTATTATCTAGAAGTCGGAGACAGTAGGGGCATCAAAGCTGGGGCCGAGACTGAAAAACAGCTTCTATCTCCAGGCCAACAGACTGTTAAATAGTCACCACTACAAGGTCTCCGCCCAGTACCCTGCCCTGAACTTAATCGCTGTTACAAGCTGGCTACCACCCGCTACTCTACCTTGCACCTTAGAGACTGCTGGTCACTACACACTTCATATGTATATACTGTATTCTAGTCAAGGCTCATCCTATATAACTACGGCTGTACACACATTTCCTATTCATATACTGTCCACACTGTCTATACACACACCATTATATACATATACACTGTGGACAAAACATTAGGCGCACCGGTTTGTGTCAGAACTGCAACACTGCTGGGTTTGACATTATAGGGTATTGTGTGTTTGCCACTGACACAAAATCTCAATTCAATACATTATAAATTCAGGCTGCAACATAACGTGCAAAAAGTCAAGGGGTGTGAATACTTCCATAAGTGACCAATAAAATGTGATTTGAACAGTCCAGTATTTCTTCTTGAACCATTCCTGGGTGCTTTTGGATGTGTGCTATAAGTCATTGTCCTGCTGGACCATTTATTGTCCTGCTGGACCATTCATTGTCCTGCTGGACCATTCATTGTCCTGCTGGACCATTTATTGTCCTGCTGGACCATTCATTGTCCTGCTGGACCATTCATTGTCCTGCTGGACCATTCATTGTCCTGCTGGACCATTCATTGTCCTGCTGGACCATTCATTGTCCTGCTGGATAACCCACAACCTTCAAAGGAGAGCAACTTCAAAGAAAAAAAACACCTTCCCTACAATCAAACACAGGGGAGCTTTGTTAATGCTGTGGAATTGCTTTGCTACTTGGGACCTTGAACATGTGCAAGACATCATAGAGCTGGGCAGATTACCAAGGTGTTTTGGAGTGCAATGATCAACCCAGTATCCAAAAACGATATTCAGCCTGCATTCTTTGGCTTGCTAACTCTTGCACAATTGGCCCAGCGTTGTCCGGGCGTTGTATGGGTCCGGGTTATGGGAAGGTTTGGCCGGGGTAGGCTGCCATTGTAAAATAAGAATTTGTTCTTAACTGACTTGCCTGGTTAAATAAATATAAATAAAACTGTGCCTGCACTGCCCGTCGTTGTGATTCTTGGTCCTGTTCGCAGTGTGTTTCTTGTTGATCCACGTTTTCTTTTTTTTTGCTGATTTTATAATTCTGCCTTAACTGCAATTGATTCTTTAAAATTCAATTTAAAAAAAT
Source organism: Oncorhynchus mykiss (assembly GCF_057628025.1). Lineage (NCBI taxonomy): Eukaryota > Metazoa > Chordata > Actinopteri > Salmoniformes > Salmonidae > Oncorhynchus > Oncorhynchus mykiss. Next base: position 12,326,807 of record NC_143050.1, read on the forward strand.
AGACAAGGAATGATTTATTTCAAAACGATAGAATGGTTTGAATGATAAACTATAGGATCAAATCCAATAAAAACGGTGATATACAGTATTCTGTAGGCCATAAAGAACTGTGTAGTCTGCCTTTATGTCCTCTTTTAGATGCCTGGTGTGTTAATCAGCATGGTAGATACTGTAGATACTGTAAGTGGTTTAAAAACACCCCAAAAAGCTAGAGGAGCCTCCTTGTGGTGTATGTTTTAGTGCATATTCCGAAGTTTAAGATAATAGGCTGCGCGCACACACACACACACACACACACACGTTTATAATACCTTGTCTCCTAATAAGGTCTGCTTATATATGAAACTTTATTACATCAATTAAACTTTATTACATTTTGCAATACTGTATAATATAAACCATAAAAATAAACTTGGTTTTATGATTACAATTTCTATGTACTGGTGGCAGCTAAATAAATATCCTAGTGTAAATCAGTGGCAGTCGGTGACATTTAAGAGGAGGGGGGACGTTTTCTTTTTTTTGTGTGAGCATGGCCTTATTTCTATTACAGCATATTGGATGACTGTCATTCATATTCCATTCCTCAAGCTCAATGTAACAGCGATAGGTTTAGGCTACTACATGATACTCAAATTTTCCCTGTACACATTATGAGGTTGCTACAACCTAGCCTATGAATGAAAGTTTACAATTTAGGTGCATATGTCAAGAGAAACATTTTGAGTAATCAAGGTGACAGATACAATCAAACTGCCTTGTACACTCTTGCCTGTATCTAGCATGTAACAGTGGCAGTCAGTGATGTTTAATATAAGGGAGTACATTTTAAAAAAATCATCAATGCCTTATTTCTATTACAGCATATTGAATTTTATTTAAAAAGAAACTATCTACAGAGTTCACTGCAATTAGATGTGCTGGTGCCACACAGGCAGTTTACATTATTGAATGACGACCTCTATGTAGTTGAATGTGTTGCTTTTAGTAAATGTTCATTTTTTATTGTGCTGAATTATATTGTTTTATGCACGTGTATGTTGTTCTTATTTTTTTTTTTAATTTGGAGGATCAGCTTAATATTGCGGAAAGAATGTTGCTTCCATCAATGTAATTGTCTGCATCATTTCCAATCCCCCATATTTTTTTGGTAAATATATATATATATATCCATATACATACACGCATGCATACGCATACACATATATACGTACACATACCTATATAGACATACTTTAAAAAATATATACCTTTATTATTCCTCGCAAACCCTACCACCCTTCCCCCAATTGGAGTAAACTAATAAACACTTAGGCTTCTACCTTCAGTATATATATCTTATACACATTTTACAGACACAATCTATTTTACAATAGTTATATTTTGTTTGTTTTTAGTCCTTCCTCTATTTCTGATGTCCATCCAGTTTGATTTCTATTTGTAACTGTGCTATTTCACAAAAGTTCTGAACCTATATACATTTTACAGACCCCGTATGTTTTACATTGGTTATCTTGTTATTAGTCCCACCCTTCAGCTCCCTTCAACCCCTCCCATCTATCTCTCAACATCATCCATTTTGTATTTCTATTTGCCATATATTTTTCAACTGTGCTGTGATGCTTCACAAAAGTACTGAACCTTTCTATTCTCATAGCTTCTACAGATTGTAAATTAAAAATATTTTATTTTGCTAAAATAATTATATTATTGAATGATTGACTATGGTTTTTCAAATCCCCCAGTATTGCTATATGCAGCGTTAGTTCTAGGCAAATGTTGTAATTCCTCAGCCTTTCCTGGACCTGTGACCAAAAACGAGCTACATGTGGACAATACCAAAATAAATGATCTAATGACTCTGCCTCCTCACAGCAGAATCTGCAGAGCTGGGAAGATTGTATATGTTGTTTTAAAATTCAATTTTTATTGTAATGTGTACAGGGCTCTCTTGTAAAATGGATTTTTAATCTCAATGTGACACCCTGTTTAAATAAAGGTAAAAAAAATAATAAAAAAAAACAAGCTTACCTTGACTTGGAAGAGTTCCAGTGTTGGATAGCCATAGCCAGCTAGCTAACATAGCATCCCTCTCTGTTTGAGCCGGGTGTTTGACTAGTCTAACCTAGCTAACTGCATTCGCTATTTAATTGAAAGTGAAAAATAAATAGGAAACATAGCTACAGTTGAAGTCGGAGGTTTACATACACCTTAGCCAAATACATTTTTTTTCACAATTCCTGACATTTAATCCTAGTAACAATTCCCCCTTTTAGGTCAGTTAGGATCACCACTTTATTTTAATAATGTGAATTGTCAGAATAAGAGTATAAATAATTATTTATTTAAGCTTTTATTACTTTCATCACATTCCCAGTGTGTCAGAAGATTACATACACTCAATTCGTATTTTGCAGCATTGCCTTTAAATTGTTTAACTTGGATAAAAATGTTTTGGGTAGCCTTCCCACAATAAGTTGGGTGAATTTTGGCCCATTCCTCCTGACAGAGCTGGTGTAACTGAGTCAGGTTTGCAGGCCTCCTTGCTCGCACACAATTTTTCCGTTCTGCCCACAAATTTTCTATAGGATTGAAGTCAGGGCTTTGTGATGGCCACTCCAATACCTTGACTTTGTTGTCCTTAAGCCATTTTGCCACAACTTTGGAAGTATGCTTGGGGTCATTGTCCATTTGGAAGACCCATTTGCGACCAAGCTTTAACTTCCTGACTGATGTCTTGAGATGTTGCTTCAATATATCCATATAATGTTCCTGCCTCATGATGCTATCTATTTTGTGAATTGCACCATTTCCTCCTGCAGCAAAGCACCCCCACAACATGATGCTGCCACCCCCGTGCTTCATGGTTGGAATGGTGTTCTTCGGCTTGCAAGCCTCCCCCTTTTTCCTCCAAACATAACGATGGTCATTATGGACAAACAATTCTATTTTTGTTTCATCAGACCAGAGGACATTTCTCCAAAAAGTACGATCTTTGTTCCCATGTGCAGTTGCAAACCATAGTCTGACTTTTTTATGGGGGTTTTGGAGCAGTGGCATCTTCCTTGCTGAGCGGCCTTTCAGGTTATGTTGATATAGGACTTGTTTTACTGTGGATATTTACTTTTGTACCTGTTTCCTCCAGCATCTTCACAAGGTCCTTTGCTGTTGTTCTGGGATTGATTAGTACTTTTTGCACCAAAGTACGTTCATCTCTAGGAGTACAGAATGTGTCTCCTTCCTGAGCCGTATGATGGCTGCGTGGTCCCATGATGTTTATACTTGCGTACTATTGTTTGTACAGATGAATGTGGTACCTTGAGCCATTTGGAATTTGCTCCAAGGATGAACCAAGGATGAACCAGACTTGTGGAGGTCTACACTTTTTACACTTACACTTTTTCTGAGGTCTTGGCTGATTTCTTTTGATTTTCCCATGATGTCAAGCAAAGAGAAACTGAGTTTGAAAGTAGGCCTTGAAATACATCCATAGATAAATCTCCAATTGACTCAAATGATGTCAATTAGCCTATCAGAAGCTTCTAAAGTCATGACATAATTTTTGGAATTTTCCAAGCTGTTTAAAGGCACAGTCAACTTAGTGTTTGTTAATGAACTTCTGACCCACTGGAATTGTGATACAGTGAATTAAGTGAAATAATCTGTCGTAAACAATTCTTGGAAAAATGACTTGTGTCATGCACAAAGTAGATGTCCTAACCGACTTGCCAAAACTATAGTTTGTTAACAAGAAATTTGTGGAGTGGTTGAAAAACAAGTTTTTATGACTCCAACCTAAGTGTTTGTAAACTTCCGACTTCAACTGTAGCTTTCTCTCCTCTCGATTCTCCTTCATTTTTAAAGAAATTAATTTGTTCAAAACTGTTCAACTATTGTCTTTCTCTTTCTCTGAGTAAACTACACACCACATGTTATGCACTGCAGTGCTAGCTAGCTGTGGCTTGTGCTTTCAGCAGTAGATTCATTCTCTGATCCTTTGATTGGCTGGGAAACATGTCAGTTCATGTTCTAAGAGCTCAGATAGGTTGGAGGACGTCCTCCAGAAGTTAATAATTAATTATTACTGTGTAAGTCTATAGAAGGGGGTGAGAACCACAAACCTCCTAGGTTTTGTATTGAAGTCAATGTACCCAGAAGAGGAAAGAAACTAGCCGTCCTCCGGCTACACCATGGTGCCACCCTACAGAGTCCTCCGAGGAGCCTCCAAATATCATCAGTATTCCTGCTTAGCCTTGTCAATTCTGCCTGGTTTAATCCCTGGAGGGAATACAGGGAGACAGCAAGGTTTACTATTCCAAAGTATAACGAAATAAATTGCATTCTATCAGCGCCTCCTCATTTCTGTATTTTGGGTCATGGCTATGGGTGAGAATATGAGAAGTAAACTATAGAGTCCCTGAGTGTACTAAACATTAAGAACACCTGCACTTTCCATAACATAGACTGACCAGGTGAATCCTGGTGAAAACTATGACCCCTTATTGATGTCACTTTTTAAATCCACTTCAGTCAGTGTAGATGAAAAGGGAGGTTACAGACAGATTTTTAAGCTTTTAGACAATTGAATGGGCACCGGGGGTATGGTAGTAGGTGCGAGGCGCACCGGTTTGAATGTGTAAAGAACTGCAACGCTGCTGGGGTTTTCCACGCTCAACAGTTTCATGTGTGTCTCAAGAATGGTCTAACACCCAAAGGACATCCAGCCAACTTGACACAACTGTGGGATACATTGGAATCAACAGGGACCAGCATCCCTGTGAAACGCTTACAACAACTTGTAGAGTTCATGCCCCAACGAATTGAGGTTGTGTTTGGTATACTCAGTGTACATTTGGTCAGTTAATAGTACATAACATAACATACTTAACTTAAAATACACTTAACTTAATACCCAATAATACTTAATATACACAACTTGTTGCTGCTTATGACTCATTCAGGGAAGTGCACGGGAGATAGGTGGCTGCTGTCACATTTCTCATCCATTTACTCCTGAACTTGAATGAACTTTCGCTCTGCCAGCGGTAACTGTTGCTGTCCTTCTGACCACATTTACAACGTGCCAGACTAGGCAGGGTTAGAGATGTGCAACATCTACATTGTCTGCAGGTAAGTGTGTATATAGTTAAAATAACTACTCGTGTATGTTCTGTGTTTTGTTAACTTAAATGTTTTTCTTGCTGACATCTGTAATGGTGTGTTGTCTTTTCAAACTTCAATAAATGTTATTGTTAACCCCGAGGGGTAAGAATCTAGTTAAGAGTTCTCAGGTTTTTATTGAATTGGCTAGCTTTAGTTAGCTTCACATTCCAGCTCAAGCTTCATCCATGATATGCAGGAATCAATATATCTCCATATGCATCAGAGTCACGTCTTTTGTGGGCATTTTAAAGGTTGTTCCTAGCAAAAAGCATCACGCATTTAGTATTGTTATAGAATGCGTTATATTATCTGGATATGTTTTATTTATTTATTTCAAAATATAAAGTTAACAATAGGTATAGTTTTTGCCATTTTCTTTAACAAAGGGTATGGCATAACCCCACTCAATCTGAGCCCTGTTTTTAACCGAATGGTGCATGGTGACAGTATTGGAGTATTTGGCTATACCGTCAAAAATCTATGGATAGCATAATTGCGTTTGTCAAACAAGTTGACCTACCTTTTATTTATTTTTTATAGGAAGAAATAGGCTTCAAAAAAGCCCTCTTGATGTTAGTTAAATCGAATTAAAATGAAGACAATTGTTGAAATGAATTAATTTCAGCAGCATCTGCTGTCCACCTCTGTTGGATTGTGCTGCAGCCGTTTCAAAACGGATGTCTGTCCGCTTGCCTTTTTAGTTAACTTTCTCCTGCACTCTCTCTCTCTCTCTCCTCATTATTAAGTTAATGAATTAAAATGTGTCTGTCTCATAACATTTAATATATACGTCTCCAGTCTATGGGCTAACAGAAAAAACACAAAGGCTACTACTCTTTCTACGTTAGGCTATATCATTTATGTTAAATGAATTTGATGGAGCGTTAGTGGATCGCCTTAGCGCTGCGTCTTTCCAACAGCACCCTGGAGAGGCATGGACAAGCTACATATTTTGCGCCCCTGCCTTTGGCAAAGTGGGCCTTGGTTTTCATGGGGCGACATCAGCTCTCACCTAAACAGCACTCATGCCACTGGGTGAGAGAAGTTATCGTTGTTTTTAGGCAGAATAATGTGATATTATGTGTTGTTGGAGCTGTGTCTTTGTGAGTTTAGCTCTATGCGGCTGCCTCCTTTTATTGTGGCATGAACACAACCAGTCGTGATGTTTTAATCTGATTGTCAAACAATCACTTAAAAGGGCTTATTTACTGGCTACCCGCCTAACACCTGCATTCAAGTCCGTTGGCAATTTGCATGTCTCTGACATACCGAACATTACCACTTTACTGTTCACTGCTTCTTATTTTACAACCTTAAAAACTTTAAGACAAGCTAGTAACCACACGCATCTTTAGGAAACTTACTTTCCCAGTTAATGGGACTTCCTTCAGCAGTTTTGTAAAACTTATTTCTCACTTTTTATAGTTAATCTTTGGAACGCTAATGTCGTTTATAAGGAAGGTTCAATAAGTAAGGCTGGTCTGAGAGTGGGTAGCTCACTTTTAACTTAATTCAGTAAGCACAATAAAAACAACACATTGCTTTCTATTCTATAGGCATAACTTGAATGTTGATTCAGAGGGGTTGGTTAAATGCGGAAGACACATTTCAGTTGAATGCGTTCAGTTGTGCAACTGACTAGGTATCCCCCTTTCCGTATACAGTGCCTTCGGAAAGTATTCACACCCCTTGACTTTTTCCACATTTTGTTACATTACAGCCTTCTTCTAAAATTGATCAAATAGTCCGCCCCCCCCCCCCCCCCATCAATCTACACACAATGCCCCATAATGACAAAGCTAAAACAGGTTTTTAGAAATGTTTGCAAATCTATTACAAATAAAAAACAGAAATACCTTATTTACATATGTCAATTTGTTCATTTGCCTTTCATCCTTCAGCTTTTTGATTAAGACTTATAGGTTACATCTATTCTATATAAAATGTAATTGTCCGTTTATTATTGATCTCTTTACAGGTGGTGAGGATTCTGTGACACCCAACAGGTTCCCTGCTATCGGCAAAATGATTCTCTTCAGGATTAGAAAAGTCCGTCGTGTCATCGTTCTACTCTGCATCACTACTATCGTTGTGTTTTATACCGGACAGCTGTCCTCCAATTCGCTTGTGGACTTTGTTAAAAATGCCCTTCGGCCTCTGGACAGGATCCTCTCTCCAAAATATTGCGCCTGTCTCAAATGTATGACACAGCCAGACGATGACCTCTGGTTTCAGAAGCGCTTCAACACATCTTTTCAACCCTTTCTGACCAGAAAGTACAAGACACTCTCCAACGATACAAGAATGTGGTGGCAGGTAATAAAAACATTTTTATCAACAGTTTATTACATCTTATCTTAAAGCAATAAAAGTGATGCCTGCTGTCACACCCAACACATTCACATATTTACTCATACATTATACACGGTATATTTCCACACCTACCCAACACATATTCACATATTTACTCATACATTATACACGGTATATTTCCACACCTACCCAACACATATTCACATATTTACTCATACATTATACACGGTATAATCAAGCCCACACCTACCAAGAAAAAATAGATAGAATGCTAATTAAATAAACCATTAAAATAAAATAAAACAAATTAGAAAAATAAAACACTACCCGCCATCTCATTGATATGACCTTTGCATTGATTATTCTAAACTTTATAACAGTAAGGGATTATTATCTGTAAAGAACAACTGATCGACTGTCACAGAAACAGTATCTTCCTATGTAGATTAGCCTATTAATGTTTCCATTGGTCAAGGAGAGTCCCAAACACTCAGTGTCACTACACATTGAAATATCAAAACCTGTTTATTGTTTTCTAAAGTTAATGGAATAGTGTGACATTTTAACAATCAAGACCTTTTTAAAATTTACTAAAGTCAGCTAGCTTTAGCGCACTGACAAAAGTCTACAGGGTCAACTAGCTGATTGCACTAATGCTAGCTGATCCAGTAAACTTATCAATCGCCAGAGGTGTGAACTCAAGTCATATGACTTCGACTCAAGTCTGACTCTAGTCACAAATTTGATGACTTGAGACTAGACTTGATATAAAATTTTAAAAACTTGAGACTCGACTTGGAGCCTCAAGACACGGGACTCGATTTTGACTTGAGATTCGACTTGGAGCCTCAAGACACGGGACTCGATTTTGACTTGAGACTCGACTTGGAGCCTCAAGACACGGGACTCGATTTTGACTTGAGACTCGACTTGGAGCCTCAAGACATGGGACTCGATTTTGACTAGAGACTGATGACTTGAAATGATCTGGCCATGTTTTGGAACATTTTATCACTCATTTTGTGGCACAGATTCTCTGTGGATTATTTTCCATGCAGCCAGAAATAGTATCAAACTTGTAAAAAAAGCCCTCAAGCAACACAGGTTGGGTTAGCTAGAACAGTGAGAAGATTTTGGGGGGTGTTGCAAGTGTTTTATTTAACTAGGCAAGTCAGTCAAGAACAAATTCTTATTTACAATTACAGCCCAGGAACAGTGGGTTAACTGCCTTGTTCAGGGGCAGAACAACAGACTTTTACCTTGTCAGCTTGGGGATTTGATCTAGCAACTCTCTCAGTTACTGGCACAGTGCTTTAACCACTAGGCTACCTGCCGCCCGAGTGTGAAACTGAATGAATGAGAGGTTGTAAGGCTTTTTAAATAATTTACAACATTAACAATGTCTACACTGTATTTCTGATCAATTTGATGTTATTTTAATGGACAACAAATGTGCTTTTCTTTCAAAAACAAGGACAGTTCTCAGTGACACCAGACTCTTAAAGTGACAATGCATACAATGTAGATGATAACAACAGAAAGTAGCAGAGGTGTAAAAGAGTGGGGGGGGCAATGCAAATAGTCTGGGTAGCCATTTGATTAGACGTTCATGAGCCTTAGGGCTTGGGGGTAGAAGCTTGGCCCCAGTGAGTAGTTTAGCTCATCTGGTAGGCTCGTGTCACTGGGCAGCTCTCAACTGTGCTTCCCATTGTAGTCTGTAATGGTTTGCAAGCCTTGCCACATCTGACGAGTGTCAGAGCCGGTGTAGTATGATTTGATCTTAGTCCAGGATTGACGCTTTGCCAGTTTGATGGTTCGTTGGAGGGCATAGCGAGATTTCTTATAAGCTTCCGTGTTTGAGTCCCACTCCTTGAAAGTGGCAGCTCTAGCCTTTAACTCAGTGCGGATGTTGCCTGTAATCCATGGTTTCTGGTCGGGGTATGTACATACGGTCAATGTGGGGACGACGTCATCGATGCACTTATTGATGAAGCCAGTGACTGATGTGGTGTACCAATGCCATTGGAGGAATCCCGGAACATATTCCAGTCTGTGCTAGCGTAACAGTCCTGTAGCATAGCATCTGCTTCATCTGACCACTTTTTTATTGATTGAGTCACTGTTGCTTCCTGCTTTAATTTTTGCTTGTAAGCAGGAATCAGGAGGATAGAATTATAGTCAGATTTGCCAAATGGAGGGCGAGGGAGAGTTTTGTATGCGTCTCTGTGTGTGGAGTAAAGGTGTCCAGAGTAGTTATCCCTCTGATTGCACAATTTACATGCTGATAAATATTTGGTTAGACAAATTAAATTTTCCCTGCATGAAAGTCCCTTGCCCCTAGGAGTGCCGCCTCTGGGTTAGCGTTTTCCTGTTTGCTTATGGCGGAATACAGTGTGGTCTTAGTGCCAGCTTCAGTCTGTGGTGGTATGTAGACAGCTATGAAAAATACAGATGAAAACTCTCTACGTAGATAGTGTGGTCTACAGCTTATCATGAAATACTCTACCTCAGGCGAGCAAAATCTTGAGACTTCCTTAGATATTGTGCACCAGCTGTTATTTACAAAAATACATAGTCCGCCGCCCTTTGTCTTACCAGACGCCACTCTTCTATAACCAGGCAGCTGTATGTTGATAGTGTTGTCGTTCTGCCACGACTCAGTGAAGCAGATATTAGTTTTGAATGTCCCGTTGGTAGTTTAATCGTCAGTGTAGGTCATCGATTTTATTTTCCAAAGATTGCACTTTTGCTAGCAGAATGGAAGGCAGTGGGGGTTTATTCGATTGCCTACGAATTCTCAGGTGGCAGCCCTCCGGACCCTTTTTCTCTGCCTTCTCTTCACACAAATGATGGGGATCTGGGCCTGTTCCCGGGAAAGCAGTCATTTACATCGGGCTTGTCGGACTCGTTAAAGGAAAAAAGGATTCTGCCAGTTTGTGGTGAGTAATCGCAGTTCTGAGGTCCAAAATATATTTTCGGTCATAAGAGACGGTAGCAGCAACATTATGTACAAAATAAGTTTAAAAAATAAGTTACAAACAAGGCAAATAAACGAACAAAAACACAATCGGTTAGGGACACGTAAAACGTCAGCCTTCTTCTCCGGCTCCACCTTAGACATCTTAGTATGAAGGTAGTGATGTACCAACAAAAATAAGGGGTTAAATATGTGTCCAAAAAAACGAAAACATTTCCTGAGCTTTCTTATATCTGCTAGATATAGGACAGACACTTCAACATTTTATTTTTTGACTTTATCTTTTGCCATTAATGAATGCGTTATTCAATGTGCTTCTATAGTAAAGGCCAAATGCAATATTTTATCAAATAATTTTAACACATTGAGCATTAAGACAGTAACTGAATCGCCGAGCCGGAAAAGTAGAAAACTCAGCTGTTCTGCCCTTGAGCAACTCAGTAAATCCTCCAAAACAACTGCTCCCAGGGCTCAATGTGACATGATATCTCAAGTTGATATTGACTGTTCACATAAATTACATTCAGTTCAAAATGCAGGTGTAAATTGCATTTATTTACGTATCTTGCATTTGCATCACCATTTATGACTGCAATGACACTGGTTGAATCAACGTTGTTGAACCAATGTGGAATAGACGTTGAATTTATGTTTGTGCCCAGTGGGAGGCTATATTTGCGTAGCGAGTGTGCACGTGTGCATGCGCGGGGGTCACACATATTTTAAGGATTGCGGGTCAAATCGTTTGAAAACCACTGGGTCACCGAACAGATTTCAGATTTGATGTTCAGCTATAAGATCGGGTGCAGCGCAAATGTCAAATCGTATGGAGAGAGGATTGACATCAATAAAAATGCAGTTCCAAAACATTTTGGTGATCGAGGATATGAACCGTTTATTAGCAATGGGGCATTAAGCAACAATGACTAGCATAGGCTCTACTGGTCATTTGGTATGCAAAATGGGTTGAAATGTATCCTTTACTTATGAAACTTGTGTTTGGAATTGGTTGTTAAAATGAATTATTACATAATCAAAATGTGTTGTAGACAAAATAATGAAAAGGCCTGTCTGTTAGCCTCAATAAATAGACAAAGATTTGTAGTTGAACGAGTCATTGCCTCTGTAGATTTTTTCTACTTGACTTGAGACCTTTGACTCGACTTCGTCCTTAGAATGCACGTCTTGGACATGACTCGACCCGTTCTACAAGGGACTCAACTTGAGATTTGGACCTTGTCACTTGAGACTTACTCGTGACTTGAATAATATTGACTTGGTCCCACCTCTGGCAATCGAGAAACAACCATAAACTTCCATCAAATTGCACACAGAGACATAAAACGACTTGTTCATCTGACTCTGGGGAGGTTTGCCAAAATCTCACACTATCCCTTTAAGAATCTCCAATAGTTTACTGTAGTTACATTTTTGAATACGAGGGAGTTTTATTCAGAATGAACTCTTTTATTTGATGTTTAGGCTGCAATATAAGCATGGTCACTGACAACTGATTAACGGTTTGCTATAGTAGTCATCAATAACCTCAGTGTAAAGAGCACTGGAGCACTCTGGAGTCTTACCTTTAGTGTGTGGGTTTCCTCAGATGTTATAGTGTGTCATTTGCATTAGGATGCTTTTAGTGTCAGCCTGTCCATTGTTGTGTATTTATTGTGTATTCATTGTTGTTTTATGTATTGTCTGGTGCAATTAAATAACCAGAAATTGCAGAAAGACCGTAACATAGCCAACTTTAGCGAGGTGGTGGAGAAGTTGTTCCAGGTCATCCCTGATGCTGACCTTTACATGGACGCGGGCCCTGAGCGTTGTAGGACCTGTGCTGTGGTGGGGAACTCTGGGAACCTCAAGGGCTCCCACTACGGAGCCCTCATCGACTCCAGTGATGTCATCATAAGGTAAGACAACTGAGAGGGTGTGGTTGATCGAGGGCACACTTGCCACAAAGCCTGTTTCAGCATGGGCAGTGCAACACACCCTGTTTTAGCATGGGCAGTGCAACACAGCCTGTTTTAGCATGGGCAGTGCAACACAGCCTGTTTTAGCATGGGCAGTGCAACACAGCCTGTTTTTAGCATGGGCAGTGCAACACAGCCTGTTTTAGCATGGGCAGTGCAACACAGCCTGTTTTAGCATGGGCAGTGCAACACAGCCTGTTTTTGCATGGGCAGTGCAACACAGCCTGTTTTAGCATGAGCAGTGCAATTGAGGACTTTCACCATTTTGAAGGAGTCAACTGGGCGGGACTTCCTATAGGTTAAGGAAGGATCAAAGAATTCCAAGGAATTAAGGGCTATGTCCCATTTATCCCTCCTACCTCAAAGTGTGCACTTGTTCACTTGCACATGGTTGTTCAGTGCTTTTAGATTTGTGGGAAGTAGTGAACGAGTGCACACTCCAGGGAGAAAGTAGCAAAAATGTGGCATAGCTGCATGTGGCAGCTAATCACTAACGTTGGCTTTATACCTGTTTAGACCTCCTGGTGGTATTATATGCACCCTTTCAGTTTGTTTACCAAGTACAATAAGAAGAAATAAACTATTTGAACATATATATATAGCCCTCAATGGCCTTACCCATGGTGTCACAGAAGACAGTATGGCAAAGTTGTGCCTTCATCCAACTTAATGATTTACTGTCCTCTATGTATGCCTGTTTTGGTTTGGTTTGGTGTTTTCATTTTTTTTTAAATAAATGACTATGTGTTTTGAATTAAAGTGTTTTGGAATATGGCAATCATGATATGGATCCCGGTTATTTACTGTGTTATCCAGAATGAACAAGGCTCGTACCTCTGGCTATGAGCGGGATGTTGGCAGCCGCACCACACATCACATCATATACCCAGAGAGTGCCATAGATCTGGACAACACCACTAGTCTCTTGTTTTTCCCTTTCAAGACTCTGGACCTTCAGTGGCTGCCCGGTGCCATTACCACTGGGTCTCACATCACCTTGTGAGTAACCGTTCTCCTTTTGATTAGTCCATCAATCTGTTACACCATGCATTTTTCAAAGATTACATTGAAACTCTGGATAAAATGTAGGTCTTATTTTATTCAACAGCTCATATTTACGTCTTAGACCGAAGATAAAGGCCAACAAAGATTTGGTGAGTCTCATTGTTGATCACGATCATGTATTATGGTTCTAATACATCTACAGTCAATGATAAATGCATGATATGTTTATATGTTGGATAGTAGGTAATTGAGGATGTTTGTTAGTCAGGTATGGGCTAATCTCGGTTGACCCTAAAATCATGCGTAATTTGGTCAGATGCTCGATAACACATTTGCGAAGTCTCGTAAAATTCCACTTGTGTTTATCATCCGTGTTTTGCACACACAATGCAGTCAAAGAGTGTCAACGTGGAATTGTTCAGAGTATGTTTACATGCACACAATACTACTATTATTGTGAATACTGAGATTAAATATGCGTTATAAAGGTTTTGTATAATTTCAGCCAGTAGTTTTGAATGTAGTGCTGAACGAGGCAAAACAGCTCCCTGAAAATTGTACACAACTTCCTATGATACACTGTATGTTCATTTTTTTTTTTTACAATATGTACAATATGTTACCAATTTGTAAGTACTTAAGATCCTGTTCAATCTCTTTAATATAATAGTTCAATTAAAAAGTGTATTTGCTTTACCAGGAGAATATTGTCTCTTACGATCCAGTCTACATGGTGATGTCTGATAATCAGGCTAGATAATCACCAATGAAAATAAATGTTCTATCACAGTGACCATATTGTAGCGATCCTCGCCTAATTGGCCATTTTACAATTCCCACCAAGTGGGTCATTGGCGCAATGTTTGCCTTTCATGGAAGCAACCTGGGTTTGCTTCCCTGCCTCACTGTTTGCTACATTGGTGTTAGAAGGGGAATGGTGAGGCCATTGGGAACACATGGTCTGAATATGGTGGCTGAGTCATCGAAGCACATGGACATTCCTTCCTGTTCGGAGGGGGCAGTGTAGCAATACTATATGATCCATGCTATAATTCCCACCAAGTGGGTTAACCCTATTGGGGCGATGCCTAAGGGTTTTATGTCTAGGGTGGTTTGCTTTTCATGCCAGCGCTCGGGGCCTATTCAGTACGGACATCTTAAAACTATTTTTAAGATGCATAGTTTCAGATTTTCCAAACTAATTTTACTCACTTTACTCCATGTGCAGGAGCTTGCAGGAATGTGTAGTCTTGCATGATGTCTAATTTGATGCTAATTAGAATTTTTGAATCTGAGAGTAAATAGAGCCGAATATATTGATAAAAGTCACCTTGTCTGAGAGAGATTTACATGGTTTTCAAAACGTCACGCCAGGGTAAACCTACACGAAACACAGCCCTTATTTTAAGGAACCATTTCCTTGCTTGACCACTAGGTTTTATGGGTATTATGGCACCTCCACTTTGGGGTTCTATGGTGTTGGTGGTATGCCCATTACTAAAACGGAATGAGGATTTTTGAACGTAGTCCAGTTTTATTGTACAAACTCAACACAATTCAAGCACCTAGGATGATGTCATTGACACTCCGTTTGTTTTGGGGGGGGGGGGGGACCTTTGAGCCATGTTCGTTTTAGGAAAATGCTATAGGAGAAGAGGCCCATCAGTACCGATGTAGGATCTTCATTTGATTTAATTTATCTTTTATTTGATTTATTTTGATTTTACCTTTATTTAATCAGGCAAGTCAATTAAAAACAAATAATTATTTACAATGACGGCCTAGCAAGAGACAAAAGGCCTCCTGTAGGGGTACGCATAATGCCGTCGCGGTATACACAAATAGAAATGTGATTCACATTTTCAAATAGTCCATTTATACATTTGGGTGAGTTTTTTCCCCGCCTGTGTAGCCTCGTTTCACTGCCAAAAATAAAATTAAACCATCTAGTGTTCAGCGAAATAACAACACAATGTCAAAAACAGGTAGCCTAGTCAAATAACTAACATCCAATCACATTAACCGTTACTCTCTCGTGGGAATTCCGCTAACGGTCCGTATTTAGCCAAACATAGCTGCTGCTCATGTTGGTACCTGTACTGATGGCGCAAAACCTATGACAGGGAGACATAGTGGAGTGGTAACACGCGTGCAAGCAGTTGCTCCCCACGCCACCTGGGTACACTGCAGCATCCACTGAGAGGCTCTTGCTGCCAAAGGAATGCCTGACAGCTTGAAAGACGTTTTGGACACTACAGTGAAAACTTTGTTAAAACAAGGCCCCTGAAATCGTGTATTTTCTGCACTATGCGATGATATGGTCAGCGACCATGTAACGCTTTTGCAACATACAGAAGTGCACAGGTTATCAAGGGGCAAAGTATTGACACGTTGTTTTTAAATTGAGAGACGAGCTTAAAGTTTTCTTACTGACCATCATTTTCACTTGTCTGACCGCTTGCATGATGACAAGTTTCTCACTCAACTGGTCTATCTGGGTGATGTATTTTCTCGCCTGAATGATCTGAATCTAGGATTACACAGACTTTCCGCAACTATATTCAATGTGTGGGACAAATTTGAGGCTATGATTTAGAAGTTGGAGCTCTTCTCTGTCTGCATTAACAAGGAAAACACACAGGTCTTTCCATCATTGTATGATTTTTTTGTGTGCAAATGAACTCACGTTGACGGACAATGTCAAACATGATATAGCGAAGCACCTGAGTTATCCCTTTCATGCCCTGCCTCCAGTCCACCTCCCGATATCTGAAGAAGAGAACCTCATCGAAATTGCATCAAGCGGTTCTGTGAAAATTGAATTTAATCAGAAGCCATTGCCAGATTTCGATGAGGCTCCTGCCTTGGCAAATTGCGCTGTTAAGACACTGTTGCCCTTTGCAACCACGTGCCTATGTGAGAGTGGATTCTCGGTGTATGGAAATGTATTTAAGACGGAGACTCTCTCCAATACGACCCAGCATTGCAGAGTAATATGCATCCTTTCAAACACACCCTTCTCATTAACCTGTGGTGAGTTATTCACAATTTCCAATGAACAAATGTTATATGTAAGGTGGTTAAATAAAAAGCTAAATGATTGATTATTACTCTATTATTATTTGTGCCCTGGTCCTATAAGAGCTCTTTGTCACTTCCCACGTTGTGACAAAAACTCACACTCATTCTTATGTTTAATAAATGTGTCGTATAGTGTGTGTGTGGCAGGCTTACAATGATGGCAAAAACAAAATTTGAGAGTGCACTGACCCTGGTGCTAGAGGGGGTGGAGCTGGAGGTTGAGTGTTTGAAGGGGTACGGGACTATAAAAACATTGTGAACCACTGTATTAGAGGCTAAAAAACATGTGAAACGTATCAACCCCTCCAAAAAAGTCAATCAATTATTATCCAAATGATAATTCACATTTCCTGTTGCGATGTACCGGCAGGATAGAACAGGGGCATCTGGTAAGACAAGGGGCGGCGGTCTATGTATTTTTGGAAACAACAGCCGGTGCACGACATCTAAGGAAGTCTGCAAGGTTTTTTTTCGCCTGAGGTAGAGTTTCTCATGATAAGCTGCAGGCCACACTACCTACAGCATGAGTTTTCATCTATATTCTTTGTAGCTGTTTACATAACATCACAGTCAGAGGCTGACACTAAGATAGCATTGAATGAGCTGTATTCCACCATAATCAAACAAGAAAACTTTGGTGCTCCGAGTAGCCAGGGATTTTAATGCAGGGAAACTTAAATCAGTTTTACCAAATTTCTATCAGCATGTTAAATGTGCATTCAGTGGGAAAATACCTCTGGACAACATATACTCCACACACAGAGATGCATCCCTCACCCTCCATTTGACAAATCTGACCATAATTCCATCCTCCTCATTCCTGACTACAAGCAAAATTTAAAGCAGGAAGCACCAGTGACTATACCAATAAAAAAGTGGTCAGATGAAGCAGATGCTAAGCTACAGGACTGTTTTGCTAGCACAGAATGGAATATGTTCCAGGATTCCTCCAATGGCATTGAGGAGTACACCACATCAGTCATTGGCTTCATTAATAAGTGCATAGATGACGTTGTCCCCACATTGGCCATACGTACATACCCCAACCAGAAGCCATGGATTACAGGCAGCATCCGCACTGAGCTAAAGGCTAGAGCTGCCGCTTTCAAGGAGTGGGACTCTAACCCGGAAGCTTATTAGAAATCCCGCTATGCCCTCCGATGAATCATCAAACAGGCAAAGCATCAATACAGGACTAAGATTGAATTGTACTACACCGGCTCTGACATTCGTTGGATGTGGCAGGGCTTGCAAACCATTACAGAATACAAAGGGAAGCACAGCCAAGAGCTGCCCAGTGATAAGAGCCTACCGGATGAGCTAAACTACTTCTATGCTCGCTTCGAGGCAAATAACACTGAAACATGCATGAGAGCACCAGCTGTTCCGGAAGACAGTGTGATCATGCTCTCCGCTGCTGATGTGAGTAAGACCTTTAGACAGGTCAACATTCACAAGGCGGCAGGGCCAGACGGATTACCAGGACTTGTACTGCGGGCATGCGCTGACCAACTAGCAAGTGTCTTCACTAACATTTTCAACCTCTCCCTGTCTGAGTCTGTCATATCAACATGTTTTGAGCAGACCACCATAGTGCCTGTGCCCAAGAACACTAAGGTAATCTGCCTAAATGACTATCAACCCGTAGCACTCAAGTCTGTAGCCATGAAGTGCTTTGAAAGGCTGGTCATGGCTCTCATCAACACCATCATCCCAGAAACCCAAGACCCACTCCAATTTGCATACCGCCCAAACAGATCCACAGATGATGCATTCTCTATTGCACTCCCCACTACCCTTTCCCACCTGGACAAATGGAACACCTATGTGAGAATGCTATTAATTTACTCCAGCTCAGCGTTCAACACAATAGTGCTCTCAAAGCGCATCAATAAGCTAAGGATCCTGGAACTAAACACCTCCCTCTGCAACTGGATCCTGGTCTTCCTGACGGTGCGCCCCCAGGTGGTAAGGGTAGGTAACAACACTTCCGCCACGCTGATCCTCAACACAGGTGCCCCTCAGGGGTGCGTGCTCATCCCCTCCTGTACTCTCTGTTCACTCATGACTGCATGGCCAGGCACGACTCCAACACCATCATTAAATTTGCCAATGACACAACAGTGGTAGGCCTGATCACCGACAACAACGAGACAGCTTATAGGGAGGAGGTCAGAGACTTGACCATGTGGTGCCAGGACAACATCCTCTCTCTCAACGTTATCAAGACAAAGGAGATGATTGTGGACTACAGGAAAAAGAGGACCGAGCACGCCCCCATTCTCATCGACGTGGCTGCAGTGGAGCAGCTTGAGATCTTCAAGTTCCTTGTTGTCCACATCACCAACAAACTAACATGGTCCAAGCACACAACGACAGTCGTGAAGTGGACACGAAAACAAAACCTATTCCCCCCCAGGAGACTGAACAGATTTGGCATGGGTCCTCAGATCCTCAAAAGGTTCTACACCTGCACCATCGAGAGTATGGTATGGCAACTGCTCGGCCTCCGACCACAAGGCACTACAGAGGGTAGTGCGATTGGCCCAGTACATCACTGGGGCCAAGCTTCCTGCCATCCAGGATCTCTATACCAGGCGGTGTCAGAGGAAGGCCTTAAAAATGGTCAAAGACTCCAGCCACCCCAGTCATAGACTATTCTCTCTGCTACCACACGGCAAGCGGTACCGAAGTGCCTAGTCTAGGTCCAAGACGCTTCTTAACAGCTTCTATCCCCCAAGACATAAGACTCCTGAACATCTAGTCAAATGGCTACCCATACTATTTGCATTGCATTTTCTAATTAAATCATGCTGTTTATGTATAATATATTCCATGCAGGTGTTGGTTCTGAATCCTGTGTTCATGAAATATGTTCATGAAGTCTGGCTTGACTATTACGGCAAGTACCCCTCCACCGGATTCATGGCTTTGATATTAGCCCTACACATTTGTGACGAGGTAAGACGTTATTCATATCAACACACATCAAGTTCAAGTGGTGTCATATGCGCAGGATACACATGGTGTACACAGTCCAATGAAATGCGTACTAGCAGGTTCCCTCTCTATAATGCAACAACAATAAGAAATAAGTAAAAATTAAGCTCAATGGAACAGAATAAACATTTTCATAAGTATAAATACAAGAAGACACTCAATAATTTACAGTACAATATTTACACGAGTGTCAGGGAAAGAGTATTTGGAGAGCAAAGTGTTTAAATTGTGCAGTGTTTAGCAATACCAAAACATGCTCTGCTAGGAATGGTACTTTCTCAGGTCACTACAAGATAGACTGTATGCTACACCACGCAATGCATATAGTATAGCACTAACACCCAAATCATGTAGGCCCATAGGCTGCATAGACAATATATCACATTGCCATACATAAAACTTCAGTAAACACTGTTATTAAACAAATTCTCTAAACACTTCATTCCAAATGCAGGTGAATGTGTATGGATTTGGGAAAGACAGAAATGGGAACTGGCACCACTACTGGGAAACACTAACCAATAAAAAGCTCAAGACTGGACCACACCCTGGAGACTATGAGTACAATGTCACAAGAAAGCTCTCGGAAATACATAAACTTGAGATATATAAGGGATGGTGATAATCATTAATCCAGATCATTAACGGGATTTGCTTCAATAGTCCCATTTTTTTTTATATTGAACAATTTATTTCTGACTGTTTAGTCTGTCGAGGACTACATTACATCTTAGAAACACCATTCAAACTTTAAAAAAAGTTTGGTCTTGATAAACATGCTTTTGATAACATTTATACTTTTTAAACTTTTTGACCTTCTAAAAAAATGAATCTACTTTTAAAAACAAATCTACTTTTCAAATTTCCAAAGCTACCATTGTTAAAAACTCCCATGACTTCTAACATTCTAATCACAATAATGTAACACAAATCAGCTAAGTTGAGAGCTTTACCAACAAGTAAGATAAAAACTTAGGCTACTTCTCTGCTATTCAAATCTGGAATCAGATTTGAAATATCTTCCACCAATCATACTATACAGCTCTTTTAAGCCCGGGTTCAGAAACAACAGCCAACATAAGGAAAGACGAGAAGAGACGAAACTAGCCAGTTGTAGAATTTTGTGTTGTGGGTACAAAATTGTTTTGTTACAGACTAATGCTATGTAAATGCTTGAGTTGAATACTACTAGTCACTGGTCATTTTCCACACCTGTCCAGTAACCTCTTTACGTACCACACAGAAGAGTGATTTATTAATTGCTCATTATCTTTCGGGCACTAAAGCCTAGCCGTGTGGAAACATAGTTCCCTCTGGTTAGGCTTTAAAGATCCCATGTCTCCTCTATTTTAGACATACGGTGTATTCAGAAATGATTCAGACCCCTTGACTTTTTCCACATTTTGTTACGTTACAGTCTTATTCTAAAATGGATTCAATAGTTTTCCCCCCTCATCAATCTACACACAATACCCCATAATGACAAAGCAAAAACAGGTTTTTAGAAATTTAAAAACTGAAATAGCACATGTACAGAAGTATTCAGACCCTTTACTCAGTACTTTGTTGAAGCACCTTTGACGGTGATTACAGCTTTGCGTCTTCTTGGGTATGACTCTAAAGCTTGGCACACCTGTATTTGGGAATTTATCCCAGTCTTCTCTGCATATCCTCTCAAGCTCTCTCAAGAGTTCAATCTTGGTCTCATCAGACCAGAGAATCTTGTTTCTCATGGTCTGAGAGTCTTTTAGGTGCCTTTTGGCAAACTCCAAGTGGGCTGTCTTGTGCCTTTTACTGAGGAGTGGCTTCCATCTGGCCTCTCTACCATAAAGGCCTGATTGGTGGAGTGCTGCAGAGATGGTTGTCCTTCTAGAAGGTTCTCCCATATCCACAGAGGAACTCAGAGTGACCATCGGGTTCTTGGTCACCTCCCTGACCAAGGCCAATCTCCCCCGATTTCTCGGTTTGGCCGGGCGGCCAGCTCTAGGTAGAGGCTTTGTGGTTCCAATATTCTTCCATTTAAGAATGATGGAGGCCACTGTGTTCTTGGGGACCTTCAATGATGCAGACATGTTTTGTACCCTTCCCCAAATCTGTCTCGGAGCTCTACGGACAATTCCTTTTTTGCTTTGACATGCACTGTCAAGTGTGGGACCTTATATAGACAGGTTTGTGCCTTTCCAAATCATGTCCAACCAATTGAATTTACCACAGGTGGACTCCAATCAAGTTGTAGAAACATCTCAAGGATGATCAATGGAAATGCACCAGAGCTCAATTTCAAGTCTCATAGCAAACGGTCGGAACACTTATGTAAATAAGGTAGTTCTGTTTTCAATTTGCCAAAATGTCTAAAAACCTGTTTTCACTTTGTCATTATGGGGTGTTGAGTGTAGATTGATTAGGCAAGAAATGAGGTTTGAATACTTTCAGAATGCACTGTATAGTCTGTGAGAATTGGTTAGAACCTGTTCTCATTTGTATTATTTTTCTAAGGAAATGGAGACAATTATCCCTCATCTCTTTTGTAAGGTTGCCTCCCCCTTGGAGGAGTAAGCAGCTCTTTGTGTAGATTAAGTATATAAATACTGTGTGATTGTAAAATCTTTGAGACCCTCTCCGGTATGTCCTGAGAGTTCCTTTCCGGTATGTCCTGAGAATTCCTTTCTAGTATATCCTGAGAATTCCTTTCTGGTATATCCTGAGAATTCCTTTCTAGTATATCCTGAGAATTCCTTTCTGGTATATCCTGAGAATTCCTTTCTCGTATATCCTGATAATTCCTTTCTGGTATGTCCTGAGTGTTCCTTTCCAAGATTATGTTATAATAGTTTTATTGCATCAAATAGTTGTTTTATGCAACAGAATAAGGGGTTGTTAGAACTCTCATCTGTGTGTGTTCTACTGAAAATTTGCCTCTGGGAGATAACATTGACAGGAGATTTACAATGTCTTTTGGGTGATAAAACCTGAAGAGACCTCATTCCAGAGCATGAGTTAATGTTTCTGTTCTATATGGTACCAGGGAGAAATTACCCCAGGGCCAGACCCTGGTCTCTACACAAAGATAACGTTTTTTACAGCAGATACTGTCTGCTGTGAATAATAAGTATCTTTCATACAAATCTTAACCTTGTGACCCATTCTATACATCTGTTGTTTGTTGGGTAGGTTGAAAGGGGTGTATTTTGGCTATAAAATACCTTTGTACTTTTGTCTCTGGGCTCTCAACGAATCATCTGAGGGTGAATCGTCAACCAGCCATCGTTATCATAGCGCACTAAATCAATTCACTTTATATGTGTGCGTTGTATTGACCTGCTCCCTTATTATTACGTGAATAAATATTTAGTGTAAGTATAACTCTGACTTGTGTGATAAGTTTGTCTCTCCTCATTTGATAGTAAAGAAATGAACCACCACAATATCATGAGAATTCCTTTCCGGTATGTCCTGAGAGTTCCTTTCCGGTATGTCCTGAGAGTTCCTTTCTGGTATGTCCCGAGAGTTCCTTTCCGGTATGTCCCGAGAGTTCCTTTCCGGTATGTCCTGAGAGTTCCTTTCCGGTATGTCCTGAGAGTTCCTTTCTGGTATGTCCTGAGTGTTCCTTTCCGGTATGTCCTGAGAGTTCCTTTCCGGTATGTCCTGAGAGTTCCTGTCCGGTATGTCCTGAGAGTTCCTTTATGGTATGTCCTGAGAGTTCCTTTACGGTATGTCCTGAGAGTTCCTTTCTGGTATGTCTTGAGTTTTCCTTTATGGTATGTCCTGAGAGTTCCTTTCCGGTATGTCCTGAGAGTTCCTTTCCGGTATGTCCTGAGAGTTCCTGTCCGGTATGTCCCGAGAGTTCCTTTCTGGTATGTCCTGAGAGTTCCTTTACGGTATGTCCTGAGAGTTCCTTTACGGTATGTCCTGAGAGTTCCTTTACGGTATGTCCTGAGAGTTCCTTTATGGCATGTCCTGAGAGTTCCTTTACGGCATGTTCTGAAAGTTCCTTTACGGTATGTCCTGAGAGTTCCTTTACGGTATGTCCTGAGAGTTCCTTTACGGTATGTCCTGAGAGTTCCTTTATGGTATATCCTGAGAGTTCCTTTACGGTATGTCCTGAGAGTTCCTTTACGGTATGTCCTGAGAGTTCCTTTACGGTATGTCCTGAGTGTTCCTTTATGGTATGTCCTGAAAGTTACTCTCCGGGTTCATCCTGAGAGAGTGATCTTCCTTGCAATTGCTCAATAAACGTATTATTTCTTATAAATGAGTTCGGCCTGATTCCTCAAATAAGTTTTCCTCAACAGTGTTGTAGAACAGCTGACTAAAGACAGGGCATACAGTTAAGTGAAGGAAACTTTGAAACAAAGTTTAGCAAGCAAGTGTCATAAAATACATGCACCAAAACAGGGCACACCATGTGACTTGTCAGATAAATATCAGCAAGCTAGGATAACTAAATGCAACAAAAATGGCTAGCTATGTATCTGTTTGGCTAGCTAGCTAGCTAGCGGCTTGGCTTAAGACAGAACATCAGCGCACAGTTCTCTGATTGAATAAACGGACCCATCTCATCGCAAGCATTTGGCTAAGATGTGACATACTGAATCTTGGAAACTCCAGACCGTTCAGATCAGGCATACTTTGTTCAAAAACATAAAACCGTATCGTCTCGGCTGTTGTATCTGAACCAGGCTTTAGAGAACCCCCCCAATAAAACTATAGAAATGCAAAGAAGGCTTTATCTTTGGGCTTTTTGCTGAAATGTTTGTCGATCGATATGGATATATGATCTCTGTGGTAACTTGTATCTGTACAGCATGAACGCTCTCTCCTAAATTACTCGATGCAAAGGGGTTTTATTGTCTATTTACATTGGTTTCATCCCCCAGACAAGCCGTTAGATGCTGTGACACCCTGTGTCGATGGGGCCTGGGTGATCAGGTTACTGTAAACTTAGTATTGTTTGATTGGTCAATGGTGGTTGGTTTTGGTTTGAAAATGTTACACCTTCAGATGTTATAGATGGAATGAAGGTCTGTTTTTCTCTCTCTTAACCTGTATGACATTTTCTTATTTCCTAGGCATCTGACCTAGTATCTCTTTGCTCAAGGTTTGTCTTGTAAGTTAACCTTGAGATCTATCCCCTCAAATATGTGTTATTAATGTCAGTATTGCCTTGTAACTTAAGCTTTATACCTTGTATGGGAATCCATTCATTTTACAAAGTTATTAAATAACACTTGCTTTGAAATTAGCTTCTCATGACCCTTTCTTGACCTTAGTCAGCTAAACACATAATATTTGATTGCAGATCGTTTTACTATAATGTTAAATAGAGTCAGATATACTTTGTAATATACTTAGTTAACATATTAATTGCATTATGGGTAGCATGTGAGGTATATATAATATACACAGATAAAATCTCACTACGCAGTTCTACAGTCCTGTCAAATCCCTGGAGGAATTGTTGGAGGCAATACAGGGAGACAGCAAGGTTTACTTTACCAAAGTATAATGCAATCAATAGCTTTTTTTCAGCGCAGAGATGGGGCCTCCTCATTTCTGTCTTTTGGGTCATGGCCATGGGTGAGAATAGGAGAAGTAAACTCTACAGTCACTGAGGGTGGAAGTATATACAGTGGGGAGAACAAGTATTTGATACACTGCCGATTTTGCAGGTTTTCCTACTTACAAAGCATGTAGAGGTCTGTAATTTTATATCATAGGTACACTTCAACTGTGAGAGACAGAATCTAAAACAAAAATCCAGAAAATCACATTGTATGATTTTTAAGTAATTAATTAGCATTTAATTCCATTACATAAGTATTTGATACATCAGAAAAGCAGAACTTAATATTTGGTACAGAAACCTTTGTTTGCAATTACAGAGATCATACGTTTCCTGTAGTTCTTGACCAGGTTTGCACACACTGCAGCAGGGATTTTGGCCCACTCCTCCATACAGACCTTCTCCAGATCCTTCAGGTTTCGGGGCTGTCGCTGGGCAATACGGACTTTCACCTCCCTCCAAAGATTTTCTACTGGGTTCAGGTCTGGAGACTGGCTAGGCCACTCCAGGACCTTGAGATGCTTCTTACGGAGCCACTCCTTAGTTGCCCTGGCTGTGTGTTTCGGGTTGTTGTCATGCTGGAAGACCCAGCCACGACCCATCTTCAATGCCCTTACTGAGGGAAGGAAGTTGTTGGCCAAGATCTCGCGATACATGGCCCCACCCATCCTTCCCTCAATACAGTGCAGTCGTCCTGTTCCCTTTGCAGAAAAGCATCCCCAAAGAATGATGTTTCCACCTCCATGCTTCACGGTTGGGATGGTGTTCTTGGGGTTGTACTCGGGGTTGTACTCATCCTTCTTCTTCCTCCAACAACGGTGAGTGGAGTTTAGACCAAAAAGCTCTATTTTTGTCTCATCAGACCACATGACCTTCTCCCATTCCTCCTCTGGATCATCCAGATGGTCATTGGCAAACTTCAGACGGGCCTGGACATGCTCTGGCTTGAGCAGGGGGACCTTGCGTGCGCTGCAGGATTTTAATGCATGACGGCGTAGTGTGTTACTAATGGTTTTCTTTGAGACTGTGGTCCCAGTTCTCTTCAGGTCATTGACCAGGTCCTGCCGTGTAGTTCTGGGCTGATCCCTCACCTTCCTCATGATCATTGATGCCCCATGAGGTGAGATCTTGCATGGAGCCCCAGACCGAATGTGATTGACCATCATCTTGAACTTCTTCCATTTTCTAATAATTTTCTAATAAAAGTTGTTGCCTTCTCAACAAGTTGCTTGCCTATTGTCCTGTATCCCATCCCAGCCTTGTGCAGGTCTACAATTTAGCCCTGATGTCCTTACACAGCTCTCTGGTCTTGGCCATTGTGGAGAGGTTGAAGTCTGTTTGATTGAGTGTGTGGACAGGTGTCGTTTATACAGGTAACGAGTTCAAACAGGTGCATTTAATACAGGTAATGAGTGGAGAACAGGAGGGATCCTTAAAGAAAAACTAACAGGTCTGTGAGAGCCGGAATTCTTACTGGTTGGTAGGTGATCAAATACTATGTCATGCAATAAAATGCTAATTAATTACTTAAAAATCATACAATGTGATTTTCTGGATTTTTGTTTTAGATTCCGTCTCTCACAGTTGAAGTGTACCTATGATACAAATTACAGACCTCTACATGCTTTGTAAGTCGGAAAACCTGCAAAATCGGCAATGTGTCAAATACTTGTTCTCCCCACTGTATGTGGTCAGTTAATAATACAACATAACATACTTAACTGAAAATAAATCTACAAATACTTAACATACATAACCTGTTGCTGCTTATGACTCAGTCAGTGCTGTGGACTGGCTGCGTTCTTATCCATTTACTCCTGAACCTGAATTAATTTAGGCTCTGCCAAAGTGCAACTTTTCAGGTTTAGAGAAGGGCCACGTGTACATTTTCTGCAGTTATCTTGTCTCCTGATAAGGTGTGCTTAGATAGCAGATGATAAAACACAGGGCGGTGGCCAGGATCAGAGAGTTTTAATGAGTTTAGAAAGGGGCATGGTGTAATTAAGTGAGTCTGTTCTTCCCCTTCTCTTTCCCTGTACTTCAGACTCATGCCCCTTGTAAAACATGTCCAACAATTCTATATACCAGGTTTACATAGGGTTTTTCAGTATATTTCTCTACCGGAGAACTTACAAGTGTCAACCAAAATTCAGACAATAGACACTTCAGGAAATTAAATGTTTGTGCCCTTTAAAGTGCATCCTTTCTAACCATGAAGAACCTACTAAACCCAAATAGCAATACCCCACACAATAAATCAGGCATGATATTAACACCACTAACAAATATTCATAAGTATTGATGGGTGGGGTGTGTGTGTATGCAGGTGTCTGTGTGGTAAAACATAGAACAAAAACAACAAATGGCCAGGCCTTACATCATTTGGATGCTCCCTTAACAGCCGGATCCGGGTACCTTTATATTTTATAGTACTGCAGAGTCTTACTAACTGCTCTCCCAAGGCACCTGCCTCAGGAAGCTATTCAAAGGGAGAGCTACAGAATTGTATTGTTAAACTCGTCAGAAATGTTGGTAGTGGACATTCCATCAGTCCTGGAAGAGAAAATAAACATGTACATAGTTTTCACTATGCTAAATCTGAATCAGTCCTAAAAATGCAACATTCAGTATTACTATGCCTACATGTACCACCCTCCCCTATTGAAACAAGCTTACTGCATTTTGGGCAGGAAGCCTTGATAAAACCATGTGTATATAATCATACTGGAGACACATCAGGTGATACTGGGTCCCTTTAAGCAAAATAGGCACCTTTTAAAGTAAACAATCCCAAAGCCCCTTTCTTGTAGTCTTATCATCTAGACCTGTTGCATTTACGCATGGCTTGTGTTCTGTACTTTCTGTCCCTGGGACATGAACTAGTCAAAATAGGAAAGTTGTTGTTGAACAAATCCTCTAGCACCTTCAAACAGTTGGCGCTGGCTTATCAGAGCTTTCTTTTTTTTCATAGCCCTGGTAATAAAAATTGTTTTTTGGGATCTACTTCAATAGTAGACAGTGTTCCACGTAATGGAAACAAATTATTGGTTTAGATGACGTTACTTTCATACTTAAAATCACTGGTGTTATTCACACTATCGAATTGAAAAATAATAATTGGAAATAGTCAAAAATGTATCTTATTCAATTATTCAGACCTCTGTTCCAAAGTTTCCCACTGCGTCCCTTACAGCCAGAGTTCAGTGAGTTCAGAGTTCAGTACACTCTTATCTATGGGTCCACAGGAAGCTTATCTTTAACCTAAACACCAGATGGCAGCCTCTAATCAGTCCCATGGCTCAATCCCTCTGTTCGTCACGTGACATTGTATTGAAACCTTAGTTTCTTCAAATTACTTGGATATTGCATTATTAGACTTCTATCTGAAAGCCACTAATAACATATTACCATTCACATACTGTCAACACTTATTCAATTTGACATCAACTGACAGAACATGAGTACCATGAATCTTCCCATTTTACTTTTGTTATCACTGTCTTTGTTACTTTCACTAGTCTCCATATCTTTTTCCTTCAACCCTTTACTTTCTTCCCAATAAGAAACCCCTCTTAACCACTACAGCTAATGCACACGTATCACTTAAACAATGTTCTGCTTTTACCACTATTGTAAGGTTTAAAAACAAACAAAACAAACATGATAACGTCTGTTCATGTAACGCTCCGGGTGTCGTGGGTGTGGAGTCAGACGCAGGAAACAGAGAGTGCAATACTGTGCTCTTTTCATGCACTCACGCAACACTGGGTGCTCAAAATCAAATGCCCCAAACGAAAACAGTACAGCAGAAAATACACGACCAGGAACAAACACGTTCCTCTACTACATACACGAAGGTCACAATGATTAATCCCGCACAAAGAAACAGGCTGTCTAATAAAGCCCAACTAATGACTCACTAACAGGTGCTAACAATAAACATACAAGGAGGGGGAGGAAAGACAATCAGTGGCAGCTAATAGGCCGGCGACGACGACCGCCGAGCGCCACCCGACCAGGAAGGGGAGCCACCCTCGGTCGGACTCGTGACAGTTCACCGGGATGTCATTGTCCACTTTTACTTTCACCTTATTGTTTGCATTTTAGTCTACCCTAATGATGTTACTCTAAATATATATGACCAATTTCCATTGGATGTATACTTTCTGCTTCACACTCATTAAATGTCTATTTTGAGAATTACATGTAATGTGCCGAAATTATAAAATACATTGGCCAATTCAGAAGGGGAGAGACACTTTGGAGGGAACTTCCCTTTTAAGTTACTGTAGCTCTAGAGACAAGACAGTTTCTTTCTAGGATCAACATTTATGATATCTTGGCTAGCACTGTCTATCAGCCTGCTGTCATTAAAGTGCTCTGTCCATATGAGTCTGGCACCTGAGACAGAATAGCCTGAGAGACAGAGACAGTTTCTACTCCATCTCGGGGAGTGGTTCAATTTTGCCTACTACTCACAAATTGATTTAGAACTTCATTGTTGGAGAAATCAAGAAAAACTCCATCAGAACTACAATACATTGTAGCCTTAAGTTTAGTGTACAAGTCTCAACCTAGCAAGTTAAATGGTTGAGAGGGTGAATACAGAAAACCATGTTCAACATTCATCGGTCCTATTGGTTTTACTTCAAAATGTATTACTGGGGTGGTATTCCTTTAATTCTTGATGAAGGCTCTGACTTAAGGATTCTATTTTTTATTGGGATCTGTTTTAAAACCATAGAAAATGTGCCAATCTTTGTCTGACACTCTAGGTCCCAGACCCTTTAGACAGTCATTTAACCGTATCATTATAATATGATCGGTAAGGGGACCACTGAACATTTCTCAGAATACTTTTCACACCACTTATCATCTCTCTTTATCCAACTATGTCTCTCAACCAACCAACCTAACAAATACAGTCAACCTTTCCACTATAACCAACCTAACAATTACAGTCAACCTTTCCCCTATTACCAACCTAACAATTACAGTCAACCTTTCCCCTATTACCAACCTAACAATTACAGTCAACCTTTCCCCTATGACCAACCTAACAATTACAGTCAACCTTTCCCCTATTACCAACCTAACAATTACAGTCAACCTTTCCCCTATTACCAACCTAACAATGACAGTCAACCTAACAATTACAGTCAACCTTTCCCCCATTACCAACCTAACAAATACAGTCAACCTTTCCCCCATTACCAACCTAACAAATACAGTCAACCTTTCCCCCATTACCAACCTAACAATTACAGTCAACCTTTCCCCTTTTACCAACCTAACAATTACAGTCAACCTTTCCCCCATTACCAACCTAACAATTACAGTCAACCGTTCCCCTATTACCAACTTAACAATTACAGTCAACCTTTCCCCCATTACCAACCTAACAATTGCAGTCAACCTTTCCCCCATTACCAACCTAACAATTACAGTCAACCTTTCCCCTTTTACCAACCTAACAATTAGAGTCAACCTTTCCCCTTTTACCAACCTAACAATTACAGTCAACCTTTCCCCTTTTACCAACCTATGGGGTATTGTGTGTAGATCAGCGAGAAAATAAATCTATTTAATCCATTTTGAATTCAGGCTGTAACACAACTAAATGTGGAATAAGTCAAGGGGTATGAATACTTTCTGAAGGCACTGCAGATAGTTTGAACACCAGGCGGGCTTTGGCATTCTGGATAAGTTGCAGAGGTTTGATGGCACAAGCGGGTAGCCTAGCCATCAGAGAATTGCAGTAGTCTAGACGGGAGATGGCAAAGCGCCTGGATTAGGACCTGCACCACTTCCTGTGTGTGGAAAGGTCATACTCTACAGATGTTGTAGAGCAGGTCACCAACCTTTTCTGAGTCAAAATGAAATCAGAGATCTACCGCTCAGATTTTGAAAAATGACTTTAAAAATCTTAATCCTATGCAACATTAACCAATTGAAAACAGTTATATAACAATGAGGTTTGTGCAGTGGCTATAGGCCCAATATATTATATTATCAATGCAAATCAAAGCGTATTTATCATGTGCGCCGAATACAACACCTTACAGTGAAATGGTTACTTACAAGCCCTTAACCAACAGTGCAATTTTAAGTAAAAAATAGGTGAACAATAGATAAGTAAAGAACTAAAAGCAACAGTAAAAAAACAGTGAAAAATAACAGTAGCAAGTCCATGTTAATGCATATTGGCTATTCTTGAATTGCCCTGCCAATCTTGTTCTTCTCAGACCTATGGGGGGTGATTCATGCCAGAATTAAGCCTCATGAAGCTACTGATACCTCTTACAGAGTCACCTAACATCTTCCTAGCGCCATAAAATACTGGCATGAATTAACATGGACTGTCAAATCGAGACAAGTTTTTTTCTAAAGTGTCAAACTGCTGTTGTGTACACAGCAAGACGTATGTGTTAGTTTAAGGGTCTTTCCCCCATTACCAACCTAACAATTAGGTTTCATTTAGTTTATTATTAAAGATCTCACCATGAACGCCTTACAAACATCTACATGAACATGGTTTTGTAAAAAAAAAAAAATAATTGCCAGAGTAATCTAATCAATTTAATTTGTCGATTTAGCTAAAATAGGCATATCACCTCAATACAAAAATGATTAGATTGATTTGCAGCCAGCCACCATTACTGTGTAGATATGCCTATTTCTGAAATCAATATGGACACAAGGGCTGCTTTGTTGGAAGAAGCCCTATTCAGGTCTCCAGTGCCGCATTCAAAACAACTCCTAGCTCAGTGCGTTCAAGACAACTGGGAACTCTGAAAAAAGGTCATCCAACTCAGAATTCCAATGCAGAAATTTGGGCATCTTTCTCTGACCTGAAAATCACTGATGTAATGATTTGACCAAATGTTTTTCTCAAAGTTCCCAGTGTACCACATGTTTACCGGTTTAACAGACACAATCACTAACACCATGTAATCCTTAGGCTATACATTTCTGCGGAGATGTCTTATGGTTAAAAGCAGGGCTTGAATTCAAGGGGTATGTGAGGATATAGGCCTAACCCTTGTTATAGAGATGGGCAAAAAAGCATATGCTACCCCTTGTTTGCTTGGCCTTAGAAAAAACAACAGTAAAGTATATCTAGGCAATCTG
Organism: Oncorhynchus mykiss; assembly: GCF_057628025.1. NCBI lineage: Eukaryota > Metazoa > Chordata > Actinopteri > Salmoniformes > Salmonidae > Oncorhynchus > Oncorhynchus mykiss. The sequence goes on from NC_143050.1 coordinate 12,359,016, forward strand.
GGCTATAACAATGATTAACTCCACAATTATTTCTGCATAGTCTACCAGCTTATTGAAGGTCTTGCTCACAGGAAAAAGTGGTTGTTTTATTAAATGCTCCGCAATTTAGAATATTAGTGGCAGGCTATGCCTACGGCAAAAGACCAAAAAGATACAATCGATATGGGTCGATATAGAGCCAAGCAACCAGCATATCAATGGACGCTTTGATTCATTACGTAACCCGGTCAGAATTTTGCAAGTTCTAGCAACAGCTCTAGCAACGGAAGCTAGAACTAATCAAATTCCATTGTGGCGCAGGGGGGTGACACTTTTTGGCTGGGGGACATTATTTAGCATTTAGCATTACCAAACAATGTCCCCCAGCCAAAAAGTGTCCCCTGCCACATCTCAATGGGATTCAATAAACTATTAGCGTCCGTTGCTATATCAATGGTGTGATGGCCTTATGATTCTAATTTTGGAGATCATTACTGCCTAAATTAGGTTCTTTTCAACATCGCTATGCAAACAAAGCTGATTTCTGTGAATATGGCGATGTTTAAAACTTCTTATGGCTGCAGGGGCAGTATTGAGGAGCTTGGATGAAAGGTGCCCAGAGGTGCCCAGAGTAAACGGCCTGCTCCTCAGTACCAGTCGCTAATATATGCATATTATTATTAGTATTGGATAGCAAACACTCTGAAGTTTCTAAAACTGTTTGAATGATGTCTGTGAGTATAACAGAACTCATATGGCAGGCAAAAACCTGAGAAGAAATCCAAACAGGAAGTGGGAAATCTGAGGTTGGTCGATTTTCAACCCAGCCCCTACTGAATACACAGTGGGATATGGATAAAGTTGGCTTCCACTAGATGTCAACCGTCTTTAGAAACTTGAATGAGGCTTCTACTGTGTTGTGGAGCCGGATGGGAGCTCTTTGAGTCAGTGGTCTGGCAGAGAGCCAGGTTCTGGTCACGGGCATTTCACATGATAGCGACCTGCGTTCCATGTCTTCTCTACAGACATAGGAATTCTCCGGTTGGAACTATATTGAAGATTTATGATAACAACATCCTAAAGATGTAACGGTTTTCTGTATGAGAAGGAGAGTCGGACCAAAATGCAGCGTGTAGATTGCGATCCATGTTTTAATGAACAAACGTAAAACACGAATCAATACAAACACTACAAAATAAAGAACGTGATGAACGTAACGAAAACCTAAACAGCCCTATCTGGTGAAAACACATAGACAGGAACAATCACCCACAAACACACAGTGAAACCCAGGCTACCTAAATATGGTTCCCAATCAGAGACAATGACGAACACCTGCCTCTGATTGAGAACCATATCAGGTGAACATAGAACTGGACAAACTAGACATGTAACATAGAATGCCCACTCAGATCACACCCTGACCAACCAAAACATAGAAATATACAAAGTAAACTATGGTCAGGGTGTGACAAAAGATTGATTCTATACTTAGTTTGACAAGTTTCTTCGACCTGTAATATAACTTTTTGAAGTTTTCGTCCGACGTTCGGATGGACCTGCGTTTGGATTTGTGTACTAAACGCGCTAACAAAAGTAGCTACTTGGACATAAATAATGGACATTATCGAACAAATCAAGCATTTATTGTGGAACTAGGATTCCTGCCAGTGCATTCTGATGAAGATCGTCAAAGGTAAGGGAATATTTATAATGTGATTTCTGATTTCTGTTGACTCCAACATGGCGGATAATTTTATTTATTTTCTTAGCGTCGTCTCAGATTATTGCATGGTTTGCTTTTTCCGTAAAGTTTTTTTTAAAAATCTGACACACCCTGTTGCATTAAGGAGAGGTATATTTATATTTCCATGTCTAACAATTGTATTTTCATCGACATTTATAATGAGTATTTCTGTAAAATGATGTGGCTCTCTGCAATATCACCAGATGTTTTTGGAACTAGTGAATTTGTATACTGAGATTTTTTTATATAAATATGAACTTTATCAAACAAAACATACATGTATTGTGTAACATGATGTACTATGAGTGTCATCTGATTAAGATCATCAAAGGTTAGTGATTCATTTAATCTCTATTTGTGCTTTTTGTGACTCCTCTCTTTGGCTGGAAAAATGGCAGAATTTTTCTGTGAGTTGGTGGTGACATAACATAATCGTTTGTGGTGCTTTCGCTGTAAAGCCTATTTGAAATCGGACACTGTGGTGGGATTAACAACACGATTACCTTTAAAACAGGATAAGATACATGTATATTTGAGGAATTTTAATTATGAGATTTCTGTTGATTTGAATTTGGCGCCCTGCACTTTCACTGGCTGTTGTCATATCGATCCCGTTAACGGGATTGCAGCCCTAAGAAGTTTTAAACAAGTTTTGTGGTTGCAATATTGGAGAAAGCTTGGTGAGATCTGACATGTTCCCTGATCCCACTCAGACACTCTTGACACCCATTCCAAATGGGAACTACAAATGAGCTCATGCGCACAGTGCAATAGCACTATAAAAACATCCCAGGGGTATTATCTCATGCAAGACCAAGGGAGTAATCTCTCTCATCACCTGTTCATGTGGAAAAGTCTATGTAGGACAAACAAAAGTACAATTAAAACACTGCATAGCTGAACACCGCAGCTCAATCAGGTGTAAGCAGCTCACTTTGTTGTCCAATCTCTTCCCTCAAATACATAGGCATTGAGCATGTTGCTCTACCAAGGAGAGGAGGAAACATTGAGATCCTACTACTACCAAGGGAGGTGTCATGACGTTGGACTCTTTGGGTATAGCAAGCCCCATCCCCCTTTCCCTGCCTCCCCCGTTCCTCCTTCAACTAGGCTGCTGTGGTCAGAGAGACGTCATAAATTCCTGAGAAGACATGGCCACATAGTATAAGAGGCAGAGGAAATTTTCATGGAGCACAAAGGAATTTCTTCCACCTCACAGAACTTGAGGTACGAACAAATTTCATGTTCCGGAGAAAGTATAAAAGATCGGTGAAGAATCCGGCTACGAACTGGTCCGTTTGTCACAACTTGGGGAAGCTCATGGGAGACGGTGTGGCCACATTACCATAACGCTGTTTATATAATAGCCTCAGATATGAGGTTTACATCTAATTGTTGTATAAGATGAATGTATGATACTGTTTGTAAAATTGTGTAATATGATTTTGTACTGTTTAATGAAGGAAAACTCAAAAAAGGGATTGGAGTTAACTAAATCAGAGGACCGCCCCTGAGCCCAGTTTGGGTCAGGCGTCCTGGGACAGCCCTTTTCTGCCATTCCGAATAAAACCCAACTTTGAGAAATTATCACCAGACCATGTTAATCTCCATTAGGAAGAGACAAAGGTTGTTGACCATTGCTGAATCTTTTAACCATACCACGTGGTTAAACTCTTACCGACAGTATAAGAACAAGTTTTCGATATTAATTACTACTCTGCAGCTAGGAATTCAGCTAGGAATTCGTACACCTAATATGTTCCCTCTGTTGATGATGCTTATTATGCATTAAGGTTGAACCAAAAGATTACATGTAACAAATATAAATGAAATAGGAAACAAGAAAATATGTGAAATTTAATTAAACAATAATGTATGTTGATGCTAATATTATGTACAATATTTAATTATGTTTACATATGATAATAGCCTAATATATTTAATATGCCATGACTATTGTTTTTTTTTAACAGTTTCACTAATTCATCCTAATTAACTTAATCATTATGACACACCCATCACTATTGTCATTGGTTGCACTAATTGCACTGTTTGTCTACATAACCTGGTTCAAGTATTCATGACATTACCCTGAAGAAGGCACAGTGATGCTGAAACATTGGTGATTTAGCCAATAAATTACTGGGAGTTTACATATGGAGTGTGCCATTCTATTTTTATAGTTTATTCACCGTTAGTCAGCACCTCCACACAAAATAATTTTTCTGGTGTGCACCAGCTCCTGTTTTTTATTCAGCTAATAAAATGAAAACATTACTTCAAACTACTTTTGGGTACCTTGTTGAAACCCCTGGGCCAGTGTTGGTACTGCTGACAGTATATATTCTGTTCACCTTAATAGATGGTGACCCCAGCTAGAAGTAAAAAAGCAGCGACGATTCCCAGGTCTCACCTTACTTTCGTCCTTCTTCCAGGCCAAGTCATTTGGCCTGAAACGCCACCTGATGTGGTGGAAGTTTTATACAAATACAAAAATAGCAATACACAAACAACACTAAGTCAATCACATATGTTTAATACTATTGTATATACAATTGCATTGTTTAACTCAGTAAACAGCTGCGGCTCCCGTGCATACAGCAGGCAATAGGGTGAGTACTCTGGAAGCCTGGACGCTGCTGTTATGTGCAAAGAGAAAGACCTTCGGGTTGTCCTCCCACCATTCCTGGTACCCGCCATGGGATTTGTCTTGAGGGTCTGGTAGGTCCATTCATCCAAACCTGGAGTCACCATACACCATTACATACACAATCACATTATTTACAACTCACTGTACTATTAGTGTCAATTTTGAAAAAGCTATAAATGACAGGAGGCCTATGAGAAACAACTACAACTATTACATTATTAACCACTAACATGTAAGCTAACATTGACTGAAACCAACTAGCCTAGAGCTAGCTAGCGCTTAACTAAGCTGGGTTTGGCTAGTGTAATATACTAGCACACTGAGATAGGGATGCGGGTAGAAGAACCAAGTTTATCAGAGGTCACGGGTCAAGTGCAAGTACAGATGACCACATGTAGTAGTTAGTAACAGCGCCAGCCTCAGGCACTCAAGGTAAATACTGTACATGAACAGACATGACATCTCCCTTTCATTAGACTTTTTGAACATTTATTTTTGTATGCTCTTTCAACTCAGTGTTTCACATCACAATATGCAATTGTTAAGCAATATATAACATAACATGGACATCACAATTGTCAGTCTTTTCAGTACTGGTAACGTTTTGGCATTCTGATAAGTCTTCCATAATGAGTTGATTTCACTGTTGTGTCAGTGTTTAACATTGTTGCTTTCCTCTGTTTGTTTTGGTGTTGTTGGTGCTGGAGAACACACAGGTGAGTAGTTTTCTTCCAGGCTGACACTTGTTTCAGGTTCTCTTTCCACAGGATAAGGTCCATTATGGTTTCTGAGTGTCTCTCTGGGTGTGTTGTTTCATGTGTCTCTGGTTCCTTCTGTAGATTCTCTCTTGTTTGGTGTTTGTACTATGTATAACCTTGGCTGGTCATGTTTTCCAAGTACAATTGCTGGTTGCCATTTGTTGTCTTGTCTGATCCTGACTCGTTCTCCTTCCTTCATGACAGAAAGTTTAGGTGTGCCTTGGTCACAGTAGTGTTTTTGTCTCTGTTGTCTGCTTGTGAGACGGCTCCTGAAATGCTGATAGAGTCTCTCTGTTGTCTGCTTGTGAGACAGCTCCTGAAATGCTGATAGAGTCTCTCTGTTGTCTGCTTGTGAGACAGCTCCTGAAATGCTGATAGAGTCTCTCTGTTGTCTGCATGTGAGACGGCTCCTGACATGCTGATAGAGTCTCTCTGTTGTCTGCTTGTGAGACGGCTCCTGACATGCTGATAAAGTCCTGGCTTTAACAATCTCTTTAATGTCGGAATCTTTGTCTTCAGCCTTCTTCCCATTAGTAGTTGTGCAGATGAGACCTACTTCAACCAGGGGTGTGTTTCTGTACTCAAGGAGAGCTATGTAAGGATCTCCGTTGCTGTTTTGTGCTTTTTTCAACAACTTCCACCATAATGTGCAAATAAATACATAAAAAATCCTATGTGATTTTCTGGATTTTTTTCCCCTCATTTTGTCTGTCATAGTTGAAGTGTACCTATGATGAAAATTACAGGACTCTCTCATCTTTTTAAGTGGGAGAACTTGCACAATTGGTGGCTGACTAAATACTTTTTTGCCCCACTGTAACAGTGGTCACTAACCCACTAAACTAACCCAATATAACAGTGGTCACTAACCCACTAAACTAACCCAATATATCAGTGGTCACTAACCCACTAAACTAACCCACTATAACAGTGGTCACTAACCCACTAAACTAACCCACTATAACAGTGGTCACTAACCCACTAAACTAACCCACTATAACAGTGGTCACTAACCCACTAAACTAACTCACTAGAACAGTGGTCACTAACCCACTAAACTAACCCACTATAACAGTGGTCACTAACCCACTAAACTAACCCACTAGAACAGTGGTCACTAACCCACTAAACGAACCCACTAGAACAGTGGTCATTAACCCACTAAACTAACCCACTAAAACAGTGGTTACTAACCCCCTAAACTAACCCACTAGAACAGTGGTCACTAACCCACTAAACTAACCCAATATAACAGTGGTCACTAACATACTAAACTAACCCAATATAACAGTGGTCACTAACCCACTATAACAGTGGTCACTAACCCACTAAACTAACCCAATATAACAGTGGTCACTAACCCACTAAACTAACCCAATATAACAGTGGTCACTAACCCACTAAACTAACCCACTAGAACAGTGGTCACTAACCCACTAAACAAACCCACTAGAACAGTGGTCACTAACCCACTAAACTAACCCACTAGAACAGTGGTTACTAACCCCCTAAACTAACCCACTAGAACAGTGGTCACTAACCCACTAAACTAACCCACTATAACAGTAGTCACTAACCCACTAAACTAACCCACTATAACAGTGGTCACTAACCCACTAAACTAACCCACTCGAACAGTGGTCACTAACCAACTAAACTAACCCACTCGAACAGTGGTCACTAACCCACTAAACTAACCCACTATAACAGTGGTCACTAACCCACTAAACTAACCCACTATAACAGTGGTCACTAACCCACTATAACAGTGGTCACCAACCCACTAAACTAACCCACTATAACAGTGGTCACTAACCCACTAAACTAACCCACTATAACAGTGGTCACTAACCCACTAGAACAGTGGTCACTAACCCACTAAACTAACCCACTAGAACAGTGGTCACTAACCCACTAAACTAACCCACTAGAACAGTGGTCACTAACCCACTAAACTAACCCACTAGAACAGTGGTCACTAACCCACTAAACTAACCCACTAAACCAGTGCTTCTCAATTATTTTCTGTTATGCCCCGCCTCCCTAAGAAGAAGTAAACATTTCGCGCCCCCCAACTCTCTGCCGCGAATGTAAATAGTATATTTTGTCTATAAAATTGTTTTAAGTACACCTCTGCATAACATTGTATCCATTGTATTTGATACTGAAAAATAACATTTAATATAATCAATAAATAATAATACATTCTAATTGATCAGCAACATTAACTCAGGAGCACAATATATGAAACACTTTGACCTATAAAACAAAAATGAATAAAACAATTTGTGCTGATTTTTAAAAATCTAAATGAGGAAGTCAGGATTAATGGCTACAATGAGCACGTTTTGCAGAACACAGCTTTTCGAAGCGGGGTTTGAAGCATGACACTGCAACTCTCAGCTCCTGCTCAATGTTTAGCTGGGACCTGTACTTGGTCTTCAGTGCAGCAACAGCAGAGAAGCCAGTCTCACAATGATAAAATGTTGCAAAAGGAAGAAGAATGCCCATGGCCCTCTGCCCTAAGAGTGGATACTGCCTCTCTACACTCAGAATTCACCCAGTGTCTGTGATGTGAACCTCAGTCTCAATGTGGAGTCAGACGTCATATCAATGAACGAACTGGTCCTCCTCTGCAGAGCTGAAACCAGTTGGAGTTGGTGCATTGAAAGGATCTCTCACCCAGTCATATTTGGAACTGTTTTCAGGGAAGTACTTTTATTTTTGCAGCACGTCATCCAGCATGACAGAGACCATGTCTAATGCTGCAGGCAGTATCAGCTCTTCTGCTATGGAGTGGTTTTGCACTGAGCAATTTGATACGCCACCTTATATGATGCTAACAGTGCTCGTTGGTTTACTGAAGTAGCATTCACAAAGCGGGACGATTGTTGGCAATATTCGGCACGTTTTCGCTGAATGAACTCAAGCGGCTTATCAGCGTGATTGGGGTGTAATGTCTTTAAGTGACGCCTTAATTTATTTGGCTTCATGCTGTCTGCTGCCAACATTTTTAGACACAGTAAACATACCGGTCTTTCCTCGTCTCCCACCTTAGTCACAGTGATGCCAACCGCTACATACGCTTCGTCATATCTCCTGTCTCCCACCGTAGTCACAGTGAAGCCAAGTGCTACAAACGCTTTGTCATATTTCCTCATCTTAGCTTTCTGGAGACTTACGTTTGTCTCATTATCTCCGTCTCTCTCCGCCTTTCTTTTCATCCCTGTTAATTTTTCCATGGCGTATCTTAAGGGTTTGTTATCTGCACTTCATATCTCTTGCTCTGTGCTCTTGTTCGGTGCAACAAAAACCTACTCCCTGAGGCAAAAACGCCCCCCCCCCCCCCCCGGCATCACTCCCAGCCCTCCCAGGGGGGCGCGCCCCACTATTTGAGAAGGACTGCACTAAACTAACCCACTATAACAGTGGTCACTAACCCACTAAACTAACCCACTATAACAGTGGTCACTAACCCACTAAACTAACCCACTATAACAGTGGTCACCAAGCCCCTAAACTAACCCACTATAACAGTGGTCATCAACCCACTAAACTAACCCACTATAACAGTGGTCACCAACCCACTAAACTAACCCACTATAACAGTGGTCACTAACCCACTAAACTAACCCACTATAACAGTGGTCACCAAGCCCCTAAACTAACCCACTATAACAGTGGTCACCAACCTGCTAAACTAATCCACTATGACAGTGGTCACCAACCAAAGTATATCTTCTGGGTGATTTAAATATTGACTGGCTCTCATCAAGCTGCCCACTGAAGAAAACAATTAAAACTGTAACCAGTGCCTGCAACCTGGTTCAGGTTATCAGTCAACCTACCAGGGTATTTAAAAACAGCACAGGAATGAAATCATCAACATGTATTAATTACATCTTTACTGATGCTGCACAATTTTTCTTTAAAGCAGTATCCAAATCCATAGGATGTAGTGATCACAATATAATAGCCATATCTAGGAAAACCACAGTTCCAAAGGCTGGGCCTAATATAGCGTATAAGAGGTCATACAATAAGTTTTGTAGTGATTCATATGTTGATGATGTAAATAATATCTGCTGGTCTGTGGTGTGTAATGAGGACCAACCAGACGCTGCACTTGACACATTTATGAAATTGCTTATTCCAGTTACTAATAAGCACAAACCCATTAAGAAAATGACTAAAAACTGTTAAATCTCAATCTCAAAAATTGTAGGGTTGAGAGGGATGAGGCGAAAGGCATGGCAAATAAGTCTGGCAGCCCATGTGTCTGTATCTTTGTGTGTTTCTTCACAGACCTCATGGTTCCATGAGGTGTATTTTTACCTGCAATTTTACCTGCAACCATGCAATTGTTTGTACAGATGAAGGTGGTACCTTGAGGCGATTGGAAATTGCTCCCAAGGATGAAACAGACTTGTGGAGGTCTACAGTTTTTTTTCAAATCAAATCAAATCAAATCAAATTTTATTTGTCACATACACATGGTTAGCAGATGTTAATGCGAGTGTAGCGAAATGCTTGTGCTTCTAGTTCCGACAATGCAGTAATAACAAGTAATCTAACTAACAATTCCAAAACTACTGTCTTGTACACAGTGTAAGGGGATAAAGAATATGTACATAAGGATATATGAATGAGTGATGGTACAGAGCAGCATAGGCAAGATACAGTAGATGGTATCGAGTACAGTATGTACAAATGAGATGAGTATGTAAACAAAGTGGCATAGTATAGTATAAAGTGGCTAGTGATACATGTATTACATAAGGATACCGTCGATGATATAGAGTACAGTATATACGTATGCATATGAGATGAATAATGTAGGGTAAGTAACATTTATATAAGGTAGCATTGTTTAAAGTGGCTAGTGATATATTTACATCATTTCCCATCAATTCTCATTATTAAAGTGGCTGGAGTTGAGTCAGTGTCAGTGTGTTGGCAGCAGCCACTCAGTGTTAGTGGTGGCTGTTTAACAGTCTGATGGCCTTGAGATAGAAGCTGTTTTTCAGTCTCTCGGTCCCAGCTTTGATGCACCTGTACTGACCTCGCCTTCTGGATGATAGCGGGGTGAACAGGCAGTGGCTCGGGTGGTTGATGTCCTTGATGATCTTTATGGCCTTCCTGTGACATCGGGTGGTGTAGGTGTCCTGGAGGGCAGGTAGTTTGCCCCCGGTGATGCGTTGTGCAGACCTCACTACCCTCTGGAGAGCCTTACGGTTGAGGGCGGTGCAGTTGCCATACCAGGCGGTGATACAGCCCGCCAGGATGCTCTCGATTGTGCATCTGTAGAAGTTTGGCTGATTTCTTTTGATTTTCCCATGATGTCAAGCAAAGAGGAACTGAGTTTGAAGGTAGGCCTTGAAATACATACACAGGTACACCTCCAATTGCCTCAAATTATGTCAATTAGCCTATCAGAAGCTTCTAAAGTCATGACATAATTTTCTGGAATTTTCCAAGCTGTTTAAAGGCACAGTCAACTTAGTGTATGAAAACTTCCGAACCACTGGAATTGCGATACAGTGAAATAATCTGTCTGTAAACAATTGTTGGAAAAATTACTTGTGTCATGCACAAAGTAGATGTCCTAATCGACTTGCCAAAACTATAGTTTGTTAACAAGAAATGTGTGGTTGAAAAACAAGTTCAATGACTCCAACCTAAGTGTATGTAAACTTTCGACTTCAACTGTACCAGAAAGGAATTCTCTGTATATACCGGAGAGCAACTCTCAGGACATACCGGAGAGGAACTCTCAGGACATACCGGAGAGGAACTCTCAGGACATACCGGAGAGGAACTCTTAGGACATACCGGACAGGAACTCTCAGGACATACCGGACAGGAACTCTCAGGACATACCGGAGAGGAACTCTCAGGACATACCGGAGAGGAACTCTCAGGACATACCGGAGAGGAACTCTCAGGACATACCGGAGAGGAACTCTCACGACATACCGGAGAGGAACTCTCAAGACATACTGGACAGGAACTCTCAGGACATACTGGGCAGGAACTCTCAGGACATACCGGAGAGGGTCTCAAAGATTTTACAATCACACAGTTTTTTTATATACTGCATCTACACAAAGAGCTGCTTACCCCTCCAAGACGGAGGCAAACTTACAAAAGAGATAGAGATAATACAAATCAGAACAGGTTCCAGTTCATCCCAAAGGTGTTCGGTGGAGTTGAGGTCAGGGCTCTGTGCAGGCCAGTCAAGTTCTTCCACACCGATCTCGACAAACCATTTCTGTATGGACCTCGCTTTGTGCACGGGTTGCAATGTCATGCTGAAACAGGAAAGGGCCTTACCTAAACTGTTGCCACAAAGTTGGAAGCACAGAATTGTCTAGAATGTCATTGTTTGCTGCACCGTTAAGATTTCCCTTCGCTGGAACTAAGGGGCCTAGCCCGAACCATGAACCACAGCTCCAGAACATTACTCCACCAAACTTTACAGTTGGCACTATGCATTCAGGAAGGTAGCGTTCTCATGGCAGCCATCAATCCCAGATTTGTCCGTCGGAATCCCAGATGGTGAAGCGTGATTCATTACTCCAGAGAATGCATTTCCACTGCTCCAGAGTCCAATGGCGGTGAGCTTTACACCACTCCTGCTGATGTTTGGAATTGCGCATGGTGATCTTAGGCTTGTGTGCTGTTCAGCCACGGAAATCCATTTCATGAAGCTGCCAACGAACAGTTCTTGTTCTGTTGCCGCCTCCAGAGGCAGTTTGGAACTCGGTACCGAGTGTTGTAACTGAGGACAGACATTTTTTTTCACGCTTCAGCGGTCCCGTTCTGTAAGCTTGTGTGGCCTACCACTTTGCGACTGAGCCATTGTTTCTCCTAGACGTTTCCACTTACATTTGACTGGGGAAGCTCTAGCAGGGCAGATATTTGACGAACTGACTTGTTGGAAAGGTGGCATCTTATGACAGTGCCACGTTGAAAGTCACTGAGATCTTCAGAAAGGCCATTCTACTGCCAATGTTTGTCTATGGAGATCGCATGTCGGTGTGCTCGATTTTATACACCTGTCAGAAAACGGGTGTGGCTGAAATAGCCAAATCCACTAATTTAAAGGGGTGTCCACATACCTTTTGTAAACAGTATATAGTGTATTTTACAAACCAATTCATCAGGCAATGAGAACACCTAATGGTGTTGGAGTGTTCAGTGTCAGGTGGGACTCACTGGTGTGAAGGGCTGTCTGCGGCCATGTGATAAACAAGAGATTGATTGAAAGAAAAACCAGACCATTTTTTGCAGACACACAGAAATATGTTAAAATGTGGTCTCACATGTGAGGTACATATGGCCTGCATCCTAAATGTCACCCTATGCCCTGTTTAGTGCACTACTTTAGTGCACTAACCCATAGGGCTCTGGTCAGAAGTTGTGCACTATAGGCAAATCGGCTGCATTTGTTGCAAAACTTAAAAGGTTATTTACTCTTTCAGGTTTTCAGAATCTGTTATCTGTGCATATTTTGCTATTTCTTTTTCTTAAAATGGCTGCTTTTTGGTGCTTCTTTAACACCTAAATGAACTGGCACCAGGCAGAGGCTACCTTCTCTTTGATCTAATGTTACTGTTTGTGTGATGTAATTGGAGAGAAAAAATAATGCAAAATATTTCATGTAAAACTATTTAATTAACCTATTCATCAGGCAATGGGAACATCAAAGGGTGTTTGGAGTATTAGGGGGGAATCTGGTGTGAAGAGCCTTCTCAGGCCATGATAAATGAGACAGTCAGAGTGAAAGAAGAACTAGCCCATTTTGTGCAGACACACACAGATATGCTAAAATGGGTCTCACATGTGAGGTACATTTGGGCTAACAAGAATCAGCCAGCGAGTGGTTTGTGTGTTGTGAGTGAGAGATATGAAACTCTGCGGCCAGGTCAACACCAAATAAAGTGGACAGTGTGCTTGACCAATCACATACTAAGGACTCATTCTGTGTTCAACAACATGATTTTTGAACGATTACCCCATCTCTGTACACCACACATACAATTATCTGTAACGTCAATCAATCACTGACATAACGTATTTTCTCTGGACCCCCGGGATAATTACTTGTTCACTAATTGAAGTTGGAAATTCAAACATTGCAGATTTCTCTTGTATCTGCATGATATGAGCCGTCTTCGTTCTCCCAGCTTGTAATACAAGTTGTTGCGTGTAAAACCAGTCTATTGATGCCAAATAATACTGTCAGTCCACCCTCAAACCACTAGCTTACTAGGGATTGTTTCATTATGCAGTGTATTGTAAATACAGCTCCTTCGGAAAGTATTCAGAACCCTTGACCTTTTCCACATTTTGGTACATTACAGCCTTATTCTAAACTGTATTAAATAAGTAAAAATACTCAGCAATCTACAAACAATACAACATAATGAAAAAGGGAAAAAAAGGTTTTTAGAAATATTTGCAAATGTATAAAATTAAAAACAGAAATACGTTATTTAGGTAAGTATCCAGACCCTTTGCTATGAGACTCGAAATTGAGCTCAGGTGCATCCTGTTTCCATTGATCATTCTTGAGATGTTCCTCTAGCTTAATTGGAGTCCACCTGTGGTGAATTCCATTGATTGGACATGATTTGGAAAGGTACACACGTGTCTATATAAGGTCTCACAGTTGACAGCAAAAAACAATTCATGAGGTTGAAGGAATTGTCCATAGAGCTCAGAGACCGGATTGTGTCAAAGGACAGATCTGGGGAAGGGTACCAAAACATTTCTGCAGCATATCTCTCCCTATCCAAGTCTTCTGTCCCCACATGCTTCAAGATGGCCACCATTGTTCCTGTACCCAAGAATGCAAAGGTAACTGAACTAAATGACAGCACTTCTGTCATCATGAAGTGCTTTGAGAGACTAGTCAAGGATCATATCCCCTCCACCTTACCTGTTACCCTAGAGACCCACTTCAATTTGCTTACCGCCCCAATAGGTCACCAGACGATGCAAGAATGTAAGAATGCTGTTCATTGACTATAGCTCAGCATTCAACCCCATAGTACCCTCCAAGCTCATCATTAAGCTGGATGCCCTGGGTCTGAACTCCGCCCTGTGCAATGAACCCCGCTCTGTGCAAGGGACTGGGAGACTAGTCAGGATAGTGGGAAAGATGAACAGGGGCAATGACTGAGGGCTAGGAGAGCAGTCAAGCTCTGGGACTACTGGAGAAACTGGTAACTTTGAGCCTAGCGGGGCAGGAGCCTGATGACCCACCTGAACTAGGGACTGAGAGCTGACTATTGTTGGAGACAGCAGACCTAGTGCAGCTGGAGACTGAGGACTGAATGCAGACGAGGGCTGAGAGCCCAGCACAGATAACGTGTGGCTTAGCGGGGCAGGGGCTCTAAACCTGGCGGGCTAGGAAACTAACCACCAAATAAGGCAGAGGGCTGCAAGCAGGGCAGGTGAAGCAAATGTGGTTCCTAGCTGGCCAGGAAACTGCGGATCTGATGATGAAGCGAATGTGGGGCCTAGCTGGGCCAGAAACTGCGGACCTGATGATGAATCTAATGTGGGGCCTAGCTGGGTAGGATACCTAGGGCCTGGCAGAGCAGCACATTTAGGGGGTACTAGTGCAGGGAACTGTGGACCTAAAACAGCGTATGACTGGGGACCTAGCACTATGGCATGAGTCCGGGAACCTAACGCAGAACAGTGTGAACCTGAAACTACGGCCAGAGACTGAAGGCCGGGTTACAGACAGAAACTGAGAGTCTACCAAGGGGGCAGGATAGACTGGACCTTCCAGGAAGGTAGGGAACTTTAGACTTACTTGAGAGGCAGGAAACTTAAATCCTATGAGAGAGACAGGGAACTTTAAGCCTGACTCTACCAGGAAGAAGGGCAACACTAACCCCACCAGGAGGGAAGGGAACTCTGACCCCACTGTGGAGGAAGTAAACTCTGACTCTTACCCTACCCCTACTGTGGGGGCAGGGAACTCTGATTCTGACCCTACCGGGGAGGAGGGGCACTCTAATCCTAGTCAGCAGGACATGAGAGATGGGTCATCCGGGGTGATGTCTGGCAGGTCCCCTGAGGCGAGGTCTGGAGGTAGCAGGACCCTCGGGCTGGAACTATCATGGTGTTGGCAGGTTGGGCAAGAGAGGCCCCAGGTTCATAGCTGCACTTGCCATCTGCAGTAGCTGCAGGCTGTGGCTCCAACCTAGGAGCAGGTAATAAAATCCACTGTGGGCTTGGACTCTGGGCCCAGAGCAGGGAGGGGCTCCTGAGGGAGAGCAGGTGGAATCTTTGTGGCTAAATATTCCAGGGCAGCAGACAGTCAAACCTCAGGCACCCAAGCATCTGCCTCAACCAGCAGGAGGTCCCCACTGGGAGGAGAGGATGACTCCACAACTACAGCCAGAACGGGCCCCATGACAGTGGATGACTGTGGAACCATGACTGGAGTGCGAGTCTCCTTAACTGTGGCCAGTCGAGGAGCTGGCTGAGGCGAGGTGCAGATCCTGGTGTCGTGGACTGTGCCCTCTGAAGTTGTCTTGTCATGATGGGGAGCTGGGCCGCTCTGGAGAACAGAAGCGGACCAGGTGCTCTGGTGGCTTGGGTCAGGGGGACCTAGCAGGAAGTTGGTTGAGGGAGCAGCTGGGCCAGCCAGGGGGGCCTGGAGCGATGCAAATCTGTGAAATAGCTGGGCCACCTCGGGACATCTCGTGGTGTGACGGCCCGGAGTAGTGTCTCTCAGGGGAGTAGACGGGGCCGGCTGTAGCGGGGCTCCCTTAACGGTAACGATGGATCTAGCTGGGGAGGCCTAGAGCGGTGGTGGTCAGGAGAGTAGTGACGGTACCGGTGCTGCTCATGACGCAGGTACTCGCATTCCCTCAGCAGCTCCCAACTGTGAGGGTGTGGTCACTCCCTGAACACTGAGGAGGCCTGGAGCTGGGCTGGTCAACTGTAGGATGAGAGAGGTATGTCAAGCCTCACAGCTCATCTTCCTCTGGGAAGCGATGGATTTGTGTGTCTGTTGTGGGTGGTGACAGCAGCTCCATGTGGCTTAGGATTGCAGGATAACTCGTCTGCCTCCTGGGGCGCAGAAACAATTCCTCTTTTGGCTACTGGAACATCTTCACTGTAGCCAGGTCAGAACTGTTAGTCGCTAAATCTGGCGAAATGAAGTACCATAAATAAACAGCTAGCTGGAGCTGTCTCAGTGGTCGGTTGTGAATGCCCTCACCCGCTAGTACTTAATTCATGCTGATATAATTGGTTCTGACTCACTACAGGCTGTCCAGCAAGAACAGTATGAATGCTTCTCAGTCCAGCGTTTTATTACATCTTGGTCACCACCACAAGTGCATTTGAGGACGCTGATTGGTGTAAACCAAGAGGCGGTGACAGACAGTTGAGAAGGGGAGAAATCCCCCTAATGGGACTGTGGGGAAAGTCAAGTGCACAGGCATGGCATTTTTTACACCCCTGGTCTCCTTTTTCTACACCCCTGGTCTCCCGAAGGCCTTTTTTACACCCCTGGTCTCCTGATGGCCTGTTTTACACCCCTGGTCTCCTGAAGGCCTTTTTAACACCCCTGGTCTCCAGGATTCCTTTTTTACAACCCTGGTCTTCTAAAATTATTTTTTACACCCCTGGTCTCCTGGATTCCTTTTTTACACCCCTGGTCTTCTAAAATTATTTTTTACACCCCTGGTCTCCTGAAGTCCTTTTCTACACCCCTGGTCTTCTAAAATTATTTTTTACACCCCTGGTCTCCTGAAGTCCTTTTCTACACCCCTGGTCTTCTAAAATTATTTTTTTACACCCCTGGTCTCCTGAAGTCTTTTTTTGTGTGCACATGTTTTCACAATGGCCTGTTGGTAAAGGTTGCATGCCTGACTTTCTATACTGAATATTGCCAACACAGACAGTCATTCCTGAGACTGGCATTATACGTCAGAGACTGTTGATAGAGACTGTTGATATTGCAACCACACAACTCCAATGCTGGTTCACCAGCAGCCTAGGAACGAAAGTGCAAACCAATTTTTGTTGAAGCCCTCAAAAACTGTTGTCCGCTAAAGATTATATTCTGTTTTCATCAGCCAATTTATTTGCTGTCTAGTATCCAGACAACTTGTCACAACAGTTTCCTATACAGTTCATCTTTCCGTAACGTGTTAAGGCCAGCAATTAAGGTGAATTAGAGGCTCAATTAAAGATGTTGCAGAAGTACTGTATTTGAAGCACCACTCCCTTCTGTTTCCCTGATGTTGCTATGGCAATAACTCATAAAGAACTACCTAAGAACCATCGGGCTCTCGATCTGATATGAGTTTTTGAACACCTGAGTAAGCTCCACTCATTGTACTGGTGCCATCGTAGCCTTACATTTACATTTTAGCCATTTAGCCGATGCTCTTATCCAGAGCAACAAACAGGAGCAATTAGGGTTAAGTTCCTTGCTCAAGGGCACATAAACAGATTTTTCACCTAGTCGGCTCCAGTGGTGGAAAAAGTACCCAATCATCATACTTGAGTAAAAGTAAAGATACCTTAATAGAATATTACTAAAGTAAAAGTGAAAGTCACCCAGTAAAATACTACTTGAGTAAAAAGTATTTGGTTTTAAATATTCTTAAGTGTCAAAAGTAAATGTAATTGCTAAAATGTACTTAAGGTAAAAGTAAAAGTATGAATCATTTAAAATTCCTTATATTAAGCAAACCAGACTGAATCATTTTCTTGTTTTAATTTACAGATAGCCAGGGGTACACTCCAACAGTCAGACATAATTTACAGATAGCCAGGGGTACACTCCAACAGTCAGACATAATTTACAGATAGCCAGGGGCACACTCCAACAGTCAGACATAATTTACAGATAGCCAGGGGTACACTCCAACAGTCAGACATAATTTACAGATAGCCAGGGGTACACTCCAACAGTCAGACATCATTTACAGATAGCCAGGGGTACACTCCAACAGTCAGACATAATTTACAGATAGCCAGGGGCACACTCCAACAGTCAGACATAATTTACAGATAGCCAGGGGTACACTCCAACAGTCAGACATCATTTACAGATAGCCAGGGGTACACTCCAACAGTCAGACATCATTTACAGATAGCCAGGGGTACACTCCAACAGTCAGACATCATTTACAGATAGCCAGGGGTACACTCCAACAGTCAGACATCATTTACAGATAGCCAAGGGTACACTCCAACAGTCAGACATAATTTACAGATAGCCAGGGGTACACTCCAACAGTCAGACATAATTTACAGATAGCCAGGGGCACACTCCAACAGTCAGACATAATTTACAGATAGCCAGGGGTACACTCCAACAGTCAGACATAATTTACAGATAGTCAGGGGTAAACTCCAACAGTCAGACATAATTTACAGATAGCCAGGGGTACACTCCAACAGTCAGACATAATTTACAGATAGCCAGGGGTACACTCCAACAGTCAGACATAATTTACAGATAGCCAGGGGTAAACTCCAACAGTCAGAAATCATTTACAGATGAAGAATTTTTGTTTAGTGAGTCTGCCAGATCAGAGGCAGTAGGGATTACCAGTGAGGTTCTGTTGATAAGTGTGTGAATTGGACCATTTTATATCCTGCTAAACATTCAAAATGTAAGTTATTTTTGGTGTCAGGGAAAATGTATGGCGTAAAAAGTATATTATTTTCTTTAGGAATGTAGTGAAGTAAAAGTAAAAGTTGTAAAAAATATAAATATTAAAGTACTGTACAGATACCACCAAAAACGACTTAAGTAGTACTTAAAAGTATTTTTACTTAGGTACTTTACACCACTGGTCGGCTCAGAGATTCGACCCAGCAATCTTTCGATAACTGGCCCATCGCTCGTTCTCTGGTTATTTTGTAACTGTAATTACTGTGTAAGAAGTATTGTAATGACTCATTGTTACAATTAGCTACAATGTACTTAGAGCAGTAACTCTAACCCTAACAATAACTAACCCTAACAATAACCAACCCTAACAATAACCAACCCTAACAATAACCAACCCTAACAATAACCAACCCTAACAATAACTAACCCTAACAATAACTAACCCTAACAATAACCAACCCTAACAATAACCAACCCTAACAATAACTAACCCTAACAATAACCAACCCTAACAATAACCAACCCTAACAATAACTAACCCTAACAATAACTAACCCTAACAATAACCAACCCTAACAATAACCAACCCTAACAATAACCAACCCTAACAATAACCAACCCTAACAATAACCAACCCTAACAATAACCAACCCTAACAATAACTACCCCTAACAATAACCAACCCTAAGTAGAGTTTAAATCCAGCTTAATAATGAATAATGATGACAATACTTACACTGTAAAGAAATGTGCAGTTACACTGTCATAAGGGCATAAATTGCGTTTACGTCCTGAATGTCACACTATTCCCTATATAGTGCATTATAGGGCCCTGGTTAAACTTTTAGCATCATATAGGGAATAGGGTGCCATTTGGAATGCACAGGAGTGCTTGAGCAATACACTATTGAGCAATAGGTGTCATGTGATTTACAAGAAGACCCCGTATGGGGATGTGTTTTACAAAAAAAAGAAGACTTTAAAAAAAGTTTGCAACACAGTCTCATAATCAACTCCTGCAATAAACTTCAAAAAGTATTGCATTAGATTTGGTTAACTTCGGGAACATTCTTCTGAAAGTTATTGGAGCAATGCATGATGGGCAATGGGATTCTGCACTGCTTTTTGTGTGTCCACAATTAATTTGTATCAAAAAACAAACGTGCTAAGCCAATATTGTTGTCACTGAAATAATGACAATATAATAGTAGCCTTACGTTTTTTACAGTTAATGCCAATAATGTTTTCTATGCTTGATTTCGATTCATATTTTGGGATACTGATGCACTTGAAGTCAGAAAGGCCCCTTATTGTGGAGGCAACAGTACACAGTTTTCTTCGTAATGCATTATATATTTTGTGGAGCCTACATTGCGCCATTTTCATCATAATGTATTTCATACAAGGCTCCACTTTTTCATGTGCATTATACAATTTATTGTTTAGTCCACTGCATTTTATTCAAGGCTATGTCGGATTCTATGAGGGTTGCCAGATTGGAGAAAAACGTTGTCTTTTTTTTTGTTGGTGTTATGAGGAAGGTATCTGATATATTTTCATGATGAGAAGGAAATTAATCAATAAATGTGGGAAAACAAAACACCTGCAAAAAAAGATATGTTTGGTTAAAATGCCCATGGTGCAACTCTGTATGGTATTTGCTGCTCAGAAGGGTGTATTTCGAACTACACTGAGCATACATAGAGGTTCATCCCAAATGTCACACTATTCCCTATATAGTGCATTATAGGGCCCTGGTCAAACTTTTAGCATCAGAATAGGGAATATGGTGCCATTTGGAACACACAGAGAATGTTAGAGCAATAAACTATTTTATATCTACTGTATCAAGCATTCTGAAACAGAAGAAAGGTGTCATGTGATTTACAAGAAGACCACATATGGGGATGTGTTTTCCAAAAAAATAAGAAATTAAAAACTGCAGATGTTAGATATGGGGGAAACAATTGTTTGAGGGCTATAAAATGGAACATCAAGCACCGGGCTACATCAATCAACCAACCTCTTTGGCACAGACACATCTTTTTAATCTGAAGACCTTGACATATGTTTAATACGTACTCTTTAATATGTATTTTGATTACATTTTGTGATTTCTGTCCGATTGACATCCATCTACAAGCTTAAGGTTCAGATGTAGGATCTTAATTTGATCACTCTTTTGTTGCTGAGAATTTAGGAGACGTGCAAAGTATTTGAGTTTTGAACAGGCTTCTGCAGGTTTTCATTTCCACTTAGAAATTTCAGTCTTGATTTGCCCTAATAAAAAATGTATCAACCCTGTCAGCGATTGGGTGCAGAGTTATAGCGGAGTCAGGCGCAGGACACAGGTATTGAGTAACATAACTGAGTTTACTCAAAATATCAAGCAAAATTCCAAATAGGAACATACATGTACAGTGCCTTGCGAAAGTATTCGGCCCCCTTGAACTTTGCGACCTTTTGCCACATTTCAGGCTTCAAACATAAAGATATAAAACTGTATTTTTTTGTGAAGAATCAACAACAAGTGGGACACAATCATGAAATGGAACGACATTTATTGGATATTTCAAACTTTTTTAACAAATCAAAAACTGAAAAATTGGGCGTGCAAAATTATTCAGCCCCCTTAAGTTAATACTTTGTAGCGCCACCTTTTGCTGCGATTACAGCTGTAAGTCGCTTGGGGTATGTCTCTATCAGTTTTGCACATCGAGAGACTGACATTTTTTCCCATTCCTCCTTGCAAAACAGCTCGAGCTCAGTGAGGTTGGATGGAGAGCATTTGTGAACAGCAGATTTCAGTTCTTTCCACAGATTCTCGATTGGATTCAGGTCTGGACTTTGACTTGGCCATTCTAACACCTGGATATGTTTATTTTTGAACCATTCCATTGTAGATTTTGCTTTATGTTTTGGATCATTGTCTTGTTGGAAGACAAATCTCCGTCCCAGTCTCAGGTCTTTTGCAGACTCCATCAGGTTTTCTTCCAGAATGGTCCTGTATTTGGCTCCATCCATCTTCCCATCAATTTTAACCATCTTCCCTGTCCCTGCTGAAGAAAAGCAGGCCCAAACCATGATGCTGCCACCACCATGTTTGACAGTGGGCATGGTGTGTTCAGGGTGATGAGCTGTGTTGCTTTTACGCCAAACATAACGTTTTGCATTGTTGCCAAAAAGTTCAATTTTGGTTTCATCTGACCAGAGCACCTTCTTCCACATGTTTGGTGTGTCTCCCATGTGGCTTGTGGCAAACTTTAAACGACACTTTTTATGGATATCTTTAAGAAATGGCATTCTTCTTGCCACTCTTCCATAAAGGCCAGATTTGTGCAATATACAACTGATTGTTGTCCTATGGACAGAGTCTCCCACCTCAGCTGTAGATCTCTGCAGTTCATCCAGAGTGATCATGGGCCTCTTGGCTGCATCTCTGATCAGTCTTCTCCTTGTATGAGCTGAAAGTTTAGAGGGACGGCCAGGTCTTGGTAGATTTGCAGTGGTCTGATACTCCTTCCATTTCAATATTATCGCTTGCACAGTGCTCCTTGGGATGTTTAAAGCTTGGGAAATCTTTTTGTATCCAAATCCGGCTTTAAACTTCTTCACAACAGTATCTCGGACCTGCCTGGTGTGTTCCTTGTTCTTCATGATGCTCTCTGCGCTTTTAACGGACCTCTGAGACTATCACAGTGCAGGTGCATTTATACGGAGACTTGATTACACACAGGTGGATTGTATTTATCATCATTAGTCATTTAGGTCAACATTGGATCATTCAGAGATCCTCACTGAACTTCTGGAGAGAGTTTTCTGCACTGAAAGTAAAGGGGCTGAATAATTTTGCACGCCCAATTTTTCAGTTTTTGATTTGTTAAAAAAGTTTGAAATATCCAATAAATGTCGTTCCACTTCATGATTGTGTCCCACTTGTTGTTGATTCTTCACAAAAAAATACAGTTTTATATCTTTATGTTTGAAGCCTGAAATGTGGCAAAAGGTCGCAAAGTTCAAGGGGGCCGAATACAGTGCCTTGCGAAAGTATATCTCACTGATCATCCCCAACGCCAACACTTCATTTAGCCGCCTTTCCTTCCAGTTCTCTGACTGGAACGAATTGCAAAAATCGCTGAAGCTGGAGACTTATTTCCCTCACCAACGTTAAACATAAACTATCTGAGCAGCTGCAGCTGTACATAGTCCATCTGTAAATAGCCCTCCTAATCTACCTACCTCATCCCTAAACTGTTCTTATTTTATTTACTCTTCTATTTTTTGCACACCAGTATCTCTACTTGCGCATCATCATCTGCTCATCATCATCTGCTCATTTATCACTCCAGTGTTAATCTTCTAAATTGTAATTATTCGCTCCTATGGCCTATTTATTGCCTACCTCCTCATGCTTTTTGCACACACTGTATATAGACTTTCTAATTCTCTACTGTTTCATTGACTTGTTTGTATTATTGGCTTGTTTATTGTTTAGTCCATGTGTAACTTTGTGTTGTTGTCTGTGTCACACTGCTTTGCTTTATCTTGGCCAGGTCGCAGTTGCAAATGAGAAGTTGTTCTCAACCTGCCTACCTGGTTAATAAATAAAGGGGAAATAAAATTTTAAAACAGCTTTACAGACAAGAGGCAATTAAGGTCACAGCTATGAAAACTTAGGACACTAAAGAGGCCTTTCTACTGACTCTGAAAAACACAAAAAGAAAGATGCCCAGGGTCCCTGCTCATCTGCGTGAATGTGCCTTAGGCATGCTGCAAGGAGGCATGAGGACTGCAGGTGTGGCCAGAGCAAGAAATTGCAATGTCCATACCGTGAGACGCCTAAGACAGCGCTACAGGGAGACAGGATGGACGGCTGATCGTCCTCGGGTGGTAGACCCAGTGTAACAACACCAGCACAGGATCGGTACATCCGAACAATGGGACCCATAGAGTTGGTCTAAGGCTCCCAAGCACATATCTAATGGCCTCTTGGGATTAAGCAATGACTTTTAACCTAGTACCCCTTCCTCCAGTCCACTGACCATAGCACACACATTACTTCACCTAGTACCCCTTCCTCCTGTCCACTGACCATAGCACACACATGACTTCACCTAGTACCCCTTCCTCCAGTCCACTGACCATAGCACACACATTACTTCACCTAGTACCCCTTCCTCTAGTCCACTGACCATAGCACACACATGACTTCACCTAGTACCCCTTCCTCCAGTCCACAGCACACACATGACTTCACCTAGTACCCCTTCCTCTAGTCCACTGACCATAGTACACACATGACTTCACCTAGTACCCCTTCCTCCTGTCCACTGACCATAGCACACACATGACTTCACCTAGTACCCCTTCCTCCAGTCCACTGACCATAGCACACACATTACTTCACCTAGTACCCCTTCCTCTAGTCCACTGACCATAGCACACACATGACTTCACCTAGTACCCCTTCCTCCAGTCCACAGCACACACATGACTTCACCTAGTACCCCTTCCTCTAGTCCACTGACCATAGTACACACATGACTTCACCTAGTACCCCTTCCTCCAGTCCACTGACCATAGCACACACATGACTTCACCTAGTACCCCTTCCTCCAGTCCACTGACCATAGCACACACATGACTTCACCTAGTACCCCTTCCTCCAGTCCACTGACCATAGCACACACATGACTTCACCTAGTACCCCTTCCTCCAGTCCACTGACCATAGCACACACATACATTATAAACGCCTCTTTGGACTAAGTAATGACTTTTAGCCTAGTAACCTCCTCGAAATGTGGTAAAACCATCATACAGTAAAGCATACATACATACATACATACATAACTGTTACGTACACCTCATGGAGGGAACGCAACACCCTGCTACAACGCAACTCCAAGTGGAGTAAAAAAGGTAGGTGATCGTAGGTGCGGGGGAAGGACGACAGAGGCAGAGAAAATGACCGTTTACAGAGAATGTATTATTCCTACACACGGCAAGGTGGGGTAAAGGGGCTGGAAGGAACCAAAGCAAATAAAGTCAAAGTTAATGACTCCCCTCTCCTACCTTATCTGCCTTCCCACTACTTCCCTAATTTTTAGCACCACCTGGCACACTAACCAACATACAGGGGGTGCTCCACCTAGGTCTTACCTAGTGTGCAAAGACATATTCAATACTGTGGGTTATGTATGCCCGCAGGAATCTTGCCTAAACACTCCCAAGGTGCATTCCCCTCCCCCCTGGGAAGAAATTAAACAGAATCATTTTCCTGAACAATTTCAATTAACCAAAAACACTAAGTCCTATTGGCATACACATAGCTCGGAAGGAGCGACTACAAAATAATATCTACAAAACTTTTACTGACTTCCACAACAATCAACACAGGATATAAAAATACACTCTCTTTATGACAAAAGAACACTGGCTTTTCTGAGGCTGGAGAAGGAGTTGGTAATTGAAGAGCCAGCTGTTTCCCCTGACGAGAGGGAGGGGTCAGAGCTCCAATCAGCGATGGGGCCAACCAATCAGCTGCTTGTGGAATCCAAGATTCCATTTCCTGAAATGCACACATACACACACACACATACAGTCGTGGCCAAAGGTTTTGAGAATTACACAAATATTAATTTTCACAAAGTCTGCTGCCTGTATGATGGCAATTTGCATATACTCCAGAATGTTATGAAGATGAATTGCAATTAATTGCAAAGTCCCTCTTTGCCATGCAAATTAACTGAATCCCAAAAAACATTTCCACTGCATTTCAGCCCTTCCACAAAAGGACCAGCTGACATCAAGTCAGTGATTCTCTCGTTAACACAGGTGTGAGTGTTGATGAGGACAAGGCTGGAGATCACTCTGTCATGCTGATTGAGTTTGAATAACAGACTGGAAGCTTCAAAAGGAGGGTGGTGCTTGGAATCATTGTTCTTCTCTGTCAATCACGGTTAACTGCAAGGAAACACGTGCCGTCATCATTGCTTTGCACAAAAAGGGCTTCACAGGCAAGGATATTGCTGCCAGTAAGATTGCACCTAAATCAACCATTTATCGGATCACCAAGCTGTGGATCGGGGCACCACCAGTACAGAGCTTGCTCAGGAATGGCAGCAGGCAGTTGTGAGTGCATCAGCATGCACAGTGAGGTGAAGACTTTAGGAGGATGGCCTGGTGTCAAGAAGGGCAGAAAAGAAGCCACTTCTCTCCAGGAAAAACATTAGGGACAGACTGATATTCTGCAAAGGGTACAGGGATTGGACTGCTGAGGTATGTACACATATAAGCACTGCTGATCACACACAGAGTTAGGAGAAGAACCGAGTACCAACAGGGTCCGGGGGTTACCTCCTTAATGAAGATTCCCTATCCTGACCGTTCATCACTGTGGGTGCTCTGACCTGCTTCATAGTCTTGGTAACCTTTCTGATACATCCAGATCCACCACCTTCCGGTACTAATTATATGACGCCGTTGTCATTGATAAGAAGTAAAAGGGATAAACTATACACTACACTGACCATCAAGGATGGGCGACTTACACAATAGGAGGCAAAGAAGGTCAAGATGTAGGATTTAAGGTAAACATAAAACAATTCCCTATGAAAGCAAATAACTTTACAGGGATTGGTTTGGCCAGATTGAAGTACTCGGCCAACCCACTTCGGTTCACTATAACTCCTGATGAGTACCAGTGTTATAGACACAAGAATGGAACCAGGAAGTTAGGATATTTTAATGGATGTACGTCTGATAGTTAATGTGACTGACTTAGGTTTGGAAATACAGGAGAAAATTCTTAACCTCACAGCACCTATAACTGATGTAGGGTGGGCTCGTGCCAGCAAAGGACGCTTTCTATAGACACTATCAAAAGGGTGGTTAGCTACTTGCGCCCCGGGGTTATTTGTCCAACCAGTTCGAGTTAGTCATCAGAAGCCAGTTAAAGGAGACTAAAGTAGGCACAGAAGGAGTTTTGACCAGGATGGGAGTAGCTTTGTCCAGATGGATGCTATTGGCATCCCCGGGGAAGGTCCAGATGAATACAAAGCTATGAATCAAATAGGTGAAGGTTTTACCACTATGTTCTTTTGGTGGTTGACAATAAAAAAGAATGTGGATTGGGTTAATTACATCTATTATAATCAATAGAGATTCATGACTGAAACCGGGGATGCATTAAAGCGGTTCTCTGACCAATTATCCGCCACCTCCCTCATGACCTGGTCAAATAGACTGACTCTCGATATGTTATTGGCAGAAAAGGGCGGGGTATGTAGAATGATTGGGGTTCATTGCTGTACGTTTATTTTTTAATAACAAAGCTCGAGATGGATCAGTGACTAAGGCCCTGGCTGGTTAACCACATTGGCTAACGAGTTAGCGGAGAACTCTGGGGTGGATACCTCACTGACTGGGTGATTCGATAGTATGTTTGGAAAATGAATAAATGTTATAATTACCATGTTATGAGCTGCTTTCAGCTGTATGAGTGTGTTGGTGTTGTGTGGATGCTGTTTGGTCCCGTGTGTGAGAGATTTAATCACCAGAACTCTAGAGAGATCGAGCTCCGACCAGTTGGATGATGAATACAGGCCCCCAGGCACAGAAGATACCTCCGTTTCTTTTAACTACGAGGAGCCAATGTTGGATGAGACTATCTTCAATGTTTAGACAGACTCTTCCTTTAATGAAGTTTATAATGAAAATCCTAAAAAGAAGAGTTATACTTGGATATAGGCCTAGAACAGTCATGGATGAGTATCTGATGTAAATACATGTATTGGTTTTGTTTACTTGTGTATAACATTTATGATTCCATATGGCGATTGATGTATCAGTGTGTTATTATTTAGTCATTAGGGTGGATTGATAAGGAAATTTATATGCTTAAAGGTAATGATTAAAGAATTCCACCCTGAAACATAACTATTAGTGATTATTATTTTACGTAGCATGTATAATGAATAATTAAAGTACTAAACGTAAGTCCAAAAAGGTTCAGTAGAGAGAGACATGTGAGGGAGAGAAATGTGTGTGTGTCTGTGTGTCTAAGAAAATTCCGAGAACAATTCAACTGTATGACCTGACCTGACTAGAACTCTGAGAAACTTACGAAAGGACAGGGAGTCCTTTCAAGGTTCCTCCAATCTCGACGGAATGGAACTGTCGGCTTGGTAGTGATAAACAGTGGATACAACTTACCTACTGTTCATGTGTATGTATGTGCGTAGGATATCTACTGTTTGTGTGGAGGTATGTGCGTAAGTAGGGAGTGAGCTATAAAATGGATGTCTGTATTATGGACTTCAGAACGTTCTCTTAATAAACTGTACTAACCTTTTGCATAAGCTGAGTGCCTAATTATTTTTAAACCCAGGGTCTTACAAACCTCGGGAATTAGTCAAAGCTTTAAAAATTGTTAGTTATTATCATTGGGATTGAAAATTCTCTTGACAGAAGGTCATACCTGTGCTGGAGGCCATCCAAGCTGCAGACCTTCCCTGTAAAAAAAAACAATAAGGGACTCCCAACCCAACTCAAATTCAACAATTCAGGTCTGCTCTCTCAGAAAGTAGAAGAAGACATAAGCTCTGAAGGAGATGGTTCAGAGGATGATAATGAGGAAGGACTAGAGAAGATTGTCTGGAGGTCAACTTTTAACATTGCCAAAGCAAGTGAGGAAGATAATATACAAAAGTCTCTCTTTCTCTTTGCATCTCTCTCTCTCTCTCTGCACCTCTCTCTCTCACACAGAAAGTGTTTGAGCAATAAACTATTTTATTTTATTTCACTCCGAAGCAGAAGGAAGGTGTCATGTGATTTACAAGAAGACCACAAAAAAATTCAAAACAGCTGACAGTCACAAAGTAATGGGTAGGGAACCATTGTTGGAGCGCTATAAAATGGGATGTCAAGCCCCAGGCTACATCCATCAACAAACCTCTTTGGCACAGACGCATCTTTTCATCTGAAGACCTTGACGTATGTTTTATACTTACTCTTTAATATGTATATTTAAGTTTGAACTTTGTTACATTTCGTCTGATTGACATCCATCTACAACCTTCATTTTCTTAAGGTTCAGATGTAGAATCTGAATTTGATCACTCTTTTGTTGTTGAGAATTTAGGAAACTTGTAATGTATTTGAGTTTTGAACATGCTTCTACAGTTTTTAACTTCCAACAAAATGTATCAACCCCTACAAATATATCCACATATTATTTTACATGTCCTGTTGCTACAGGAGTGCTTTCCTGCTGTAGCAAACTGGCTCAAATTAAGAGACCGTGATTTTACTGGTCTAGAGAAACGATCATTTAACAAGCAAACTTTTCGATGACATTTTTTGGATACACAAACTGTTTTAAAATATATTGTACTATATTGGTTTGGATTAAATTTACATTTTATTTCACCCATGTCTTTTTTAAAGTAAAAACCTACCCGGACTGATGAGGAATTTGCAATGTCAGACAATTTCAGAATAGGTCTTAAAAACAATATGGGACATTCTGAAAACATTGACAGTTAGTGTTTGAAGTAAATTCTAGGTAACTGAGATTTCTATTCATAGTTCGGGGCTCTTACTTTTCATAACTTCGATGAGTAAACCTAATTGTTCCCTGTTTAGTCCACTTCCTCCTGATATTTATAATTACAAGTGACAGAATTTATCAGAATATCACAAAGTTGAAAAGTAGCAGTGTTATCAATTTGGTCTTACTTCCTGACTGAAGATCATGTCTATGTGTGCACATATCCACAACACTAATGTAATTAAAAATCTAAA
The DNA here is from genome assembly GCF_057628025.1 of Oncorhynchus mykiss. Classification (NCBI taxonomy): domain Eukaryota; kingdom Metazoa; phylum Chordata; class Actinopteri; order Salmoniformes; family Salmonidae; genus Oncorhynchus; species Oncorhynchus mykiss. The sequence continues at coordinate 12,388,618 of NC_143050.1, forward strand.
TATGAGAAATTGAAAATGAAGGCAATTGATGCTCAGAAAAGTATTGAATAGAGTGTCAGATGCTCTCATTTTTAAGTAAAACATTCCTTGTCTGTTTTTGTTTGCTTTGACATGTCATCTCAAAGAATCAGTGCAGTTAAGTCTAACCTACAAAACCTGCAAGAAAAGACTGAGAAAATGGGTGGCAGCCATACAGTTGAAGTGGACCATGAATCCCGACAACGGGCAGACCTGGCAGAAGCAGAAAAGAGAAGATTTGAGCAGGAATGCCTCCGGCTCAAGGGGGAGAAAGCGCGAATGGAAACAGAACAACGGATGGAAAAAGAACAACGAGAGGGGTTGGAGAGGCAGAGAAAAATACAACTTCAATCCCAAAGAAAGCAAGAGGAAGATGAAAGGATCAGGATACATAAAGAACTGACAGCATCAAAATAAAGAGATAAAACGGAGGGAAAAGTAGATGATTAAACCGTAGAAACTAGATTGATGAGTAGACTACTAGAGAATATTGTTAATTGATGAAAACATTATTCTGAACACGGCAGCAGCTAAAAGTCACGTTAAATTACTGTAACTATAAGGAGCAGTCTTTCTATATTCTAACATCTTTTAAAGGAAAAGCTCCTTTAACAGAGAATAATTAAATGGCTGAACAGAGTATAATTAAATTGCGATAGAACAATTATACGAGAACAAATCAGAGTCAGAAAGAAATCTCATTCAGGACGAATTCGAATGAGTCCAGATGGAGAAAGTAGATGGAAGAACAACTGAATCAGGACCAACGCAAGAGGAGAGGAAATCTATTGAATCCCAAAGAAAGCAGGACAAAATGCATATGTGGCAAACAAAAGAGACTATTAACTCAAATGATTGGATATTTTGAGCAATAAAAGCAAGTTTATGAGGCCTTACCTTGTAATGTTCTTCTCTTGTCTGGCGGTAGCAGTAAGTCCTGTGATTATCCAAGCAAATGTGTAAATGTAGTCAGATGTAGCTTCAAGTCATCTAATACAGTCTAGATCTTTTGCCCACATCCTGTGGGAATTAAATGGAGACATACTTTTTTACAGATACAATTTAAGGCAAACTTTGTAAAAAAAAATGTTACGACCAATCTTACCAATCACATTTGATTGACTTTGTTTTTTTTGTTGGTTCAAACTGTATTGCCCAATAAGAGGAACCTGGTCTCATCACACAACGTCATATATTTTTGCTACAACTGAATAAACTATCATTCATATTTCTGCATCTGTTATTATCTCGATTTTTTTGTTTATTTTTTTGTGTAAAGATTTTTTATTTACATTATTGATCTAATTAAAGTGCAAATAATTGTACATGTACTTTTTAAATGTTTATGTTGATACCTTTAAAACATGTTTTTTCCCCCTCTGGCTTTGGCTAAAGTATAGATTATGATTAAATCAATTATTCAGGTGTGCTGGCCACCCCACATAGCCTGGTTCCTCTCTAGGTTTCTTCCTAGGTTTTGGCCTTTCTAGGGAGTTTTTCCTAGCCACTGTGCTTCTACACCTGCATTGCTTGCTGTTTGGGGTTTTAGGCTGTGTTTCTGTACAGCATTTTGAGATATCAGCTGATGTACGAAGGGCTATATGAATACATTTGATTTGATTTGATTTACTTTATGGGGCCTTATAAAGATAATGTAGGTCTGATGGCCGTTCCAAAGATTCTGTTTCCATATATGACTATCAGTCACTCCTCCCTTACACAATTATAATTACACCAGCAGAAAAACAGTGTGCAGTTCTTGAAATGAACTTAACACAAGGTTCCCATGCCACTGTGGACTCTGAGACCACAGAGCTCATGCTCACTTGGGATAATGTTTATGACTGAAGAACAGCATTTATACTACATTATCTTATTTTTTTCTGATGTTTCCCCATTACAGAGGCGCAGCTTGCATTATCGAACGCTGAGCATCAAGGCTCTGGGCTCGCCTCCCATCCCAGGAGAACAATACAAGACTGAGGGGGAGGCAGAAATGTGAGTGATTCAGATGACGTCCTCTTATGTCTGTCTTTTGTACCTTTGTTATTTCAACCTAAAGTTTGACTCTCCTAGATGTAAAGCCCTGCATTCATCTTAATGTTTCTACTATACAATAGTTCTGAAGTATATATATCCGTGCATAAACCCCTGCTCTGATGTGTTTTCAGAACACGGAGTCATGTCTGACTCTGAGACCATTGAGACAGCCGCTCTGGGCCGACCATTCCAGCTGGGGATGCTGTATGACTGTCGCAGGGATGTCCTCATTCCAGGTACAGAAAACTATTACATTCATTGTCATTGTTTCCACAATAGAGTTGGATAGACTTGTCCCAAAGCCTGATCTAACATGGGCAGCGTCATTGAGGGTTTTCACCATTTTGAAGTAGTCAAGTTGGTGTGACTTGCATGGGTTACAGAAGCTACAAGTAAAACAAAGCCCCCTTGTGGAAACTAAGTGAATTGCAACAACACAGCCTGAATTCAAACACCTCTCGCCCTTCCGTCCCCCGCCACTTCCTTAAGTTTTGCATTTACTTCCGGTTTTGTACACCAGCTTTAAACAGCTGAAAAAACAATATATCCTTATTTAGAACATATTTCACAGCGATTTAGATGGTACAATGATTTTCTACACTAAAGATGGCTTGTTTTGTCACAAACTGAAATGTAGAATTTTAGCAACCAGGTAAAGGCAGAGCGATTTCCACATGCTTGCCCCAGTTTTCCGTTGTTGGTTGTGCTTGTGAGGAGATGACCACACCTCTAAATTATGCTGATATGTGGGCCTAAACAATTTGTTTGTGATTTTTGTTTGTGAAACACTATAATTTTCTTTTATTATTAATGCAGACATTTTATGGACATTTTCTTAAATCACATTTCAACATTTTTATATTTAGCTCCTTTAAGGAAGGATAACAGAATTCCATTCAGGTCAGCAGGAGGGGTCAGCCAATGAATTATTCTTCTGACAAACATTCCATAACTGCAGGTGGCTGTAAATCACCAACCTTGGCTTTATACCTGTTCAGACTATACAAACTGTAGCACTTCAGTTTTTTTTTACAAACTGCCAATACACTTATGAAAGTATAAGAAGAAAAAAATTGACTACTTTCAAATGGATAGCCCTTAATGGCACTACAGATGCTGTCACAAAAGCATCCATTGTAAAGACGAGCTGTCTTCTACATCTCTATGGTCATCAGAGTTAGAAAAGCTAGAGGACCCGCAACATTTTGAAGTAGTCATATATATAGTCATGCTGTTACAGAAGTGATTAATGGCAAAGATAGGTGTAGCTTTTCTAACAACTGTTGTCATGTCACCTAGAATAATTACTTCGATGAGTAAAATTTATCTTCAATTCATTCTTTGAACGAAACCATGTTTACATGTATAAACAATTCTGCATGTACCAGTCCTGGCCAAAAGTTTTGAGAATGACACAAATATGAATTTTCACAAAGTCTGCTGCTTCAGTGTCTTTAGATATTTTTTGTCAGATGTTACTATGGAATACTGAAGTATAATTACAAGCATTTCATAAGTGTCAAAGGCTTTTATTGACAATTACATGAAGTTGATGCAAAGAGTCAATATTTGCAGTGTTGACCCTTAGTTTTCAAGACCTCTGCAATCCGCCCTGGCATGCTGTCAATTAACTTCTGGGCCACATCCTGACTGATGGCAGCCCATTCTTGCATAATCAATGCGTGGAGTTTGGCAGAATTTGTGGGTTTTTGTTTGTCCACCCGCCTCTTGAGGATTGACCACAAGTTCTCAATGGGATTAAGGTCTGGGTAGTTTCCTGGACATGGACCCAAAATATTGATATTTTGATGTTTTTCCCCGAGCCACTTAGTTATCACTTTTGCCTTATGGCAAGGTGCTCCATCATGCTGGAAAAGCAATTGTTCGTCACCAAACTGTTCCTGGATGGTTGGGAGAAGTTGCTCTCGGAGGATGTGTTGGGACCATTCTATATTCATGGCTGTGTTCTTAGGCAAAATTGTGAGTGAGCCCACTCCCTTGGCTGAGAAGCAACCCCCCCACATGAATGGTCTCAGGATGCTTTACTGTTGGCATGACACAAGACTGATGGTATCGCTCACCTTGACTTCTCCGGACAAGCTTTTTTCCGGATGCCCCAAACCATCGGAAAGGGGATTCATCAGAGAAAATGACTTTACCCCAGTCCTCAGCAGTCCAATCCCTGTAGCTTTTGCAGAATATCAGTCTGTCCCTGATGTTTTTCCTGGAGAGAAGTGGCTTTTTTGCTGCCCTTCTTGACACCAGGCCATCCTCCTAAAGTCTTCACCTCACTGTGTGTGCAGATGCACTCACACCTGCCTGCTGCCACTTCTGAGCAAGCTCTGGAATGGTGGTGCCCCGAACCGCAGCTGAATCAACTTTATGTGACGGTCCTGGCGCTTGCTGGACTTTCTTGGGCGCCATGAAGCCTTCTTCACAACAATGGTACAGATCTCCTTGAAGTTCTTGATGATCTGATAAATGGTTGATTTAGGTGCAATCTTACTGGCAGCAATATCCTTGCCTGTGAAGCCCTTTTTGTGCAAAGCAATGATGACGGCACATGTTTCCTTGCAGTTAACCATGATTGACAGAGAAGAACAATGATTCCAAGCACCACCCTCCTTTTGAAGCTTCCAGTCTGTTATTCAAACTCAATCAGCATGACAGAGTGATCTCCAGCCTTGTGCTCGTCAACACTCACACCTGTGTTAACGAGATAATCACTGACATGATGTCATCTGGTCCTTTTGTGGCAGGGCTGAAATGCAGTGGAAATGTTTTTTGGGATTCAGTTCATTTGCGTGGCAAAGAGGGACTTTTCAATTAAGTGCAATTTGTCTGATCACTCTTCATAACATTCTGGAGTATATGCAAATTGCCATCGTACAAACTGAGGTAGCAGACTTTGTGAAAATTAATATTTGTGTCATTCTCAAAACTTTTTGCCACGACTGTACACGTTGGAGATCGTTATTTAAATTTTATTTTATTTTATTTGTCATTCTCTCTTTTTAAACTGCAGGTATCACACTCTGGGATTCTGAAATGCTACAGAAAGACATAAATGTCTCTCCACAACCTAACACTGATTTCAAAATCATTGCTTCTGACTCAAGTGAAGCCAAGTCAGAAGCTTTGAATGTGTCTGCATCTCTGGAGGCCAGTTTCCTTGGTGGCTTAGTCAGTGTGAAGGGTTCTGCGGAATTCCTACATGATAAAAAGACCTCAAAGCATCAGTCTAGGGTTTCTCTGCAGTACCGTACCACCACTCATTTCGAGCAGCTGACCATGGACCACCTGGGGGCAGGAAATGTGAAACACTGTAATGTCTTCCGAGAGGGTTCTGCCACACATGTGGTGACTGCCATTCTCTACGGTGCACAAGCCTTCTTTGTTTTTGACCGTGAGGTTTCCTCAAGAGAAAACCACCAGGATATTCAAGGAAACCTGCAGGCCACAATAAAGAAGATTCCCCTCATAACAATAGAAGGGCAGGCATCACTGAAGATGAGCGAGGAAGAGAAGCAACAGGCCAATACATTCAGCTGCACTTTCCATGGTGATTTTGCACTAGAAAACAACCCTGTCACATTTGAAGATGCCACCAGGCTGTATGCCGGCCTGCCACGTCTGTTAGGGGAAAAAGGAGAACATGCTGTGCCCATGACTGTCTGGCTCTATCCTCTCAAGAACCTGGACTCTGCAGCGGCCCAGCTAGTCAGGCAGATCAGTGTTAGCCTGGTGTGTCGCGCACAGCGACTCTTAGACGGGCTGGACAACACTGATGTACTATTCCGGGACTTGATGATGGAAGGCATGGCTATCAAGTTCTCTGAAATCAAAGCCAAGCTCAGCAAGTTCAGGGACTTGTGCTCAGAGTACAAGCTGGTTTTCCAGAAAGGTCTTTGCAAGGTTCTTCCCAACATAAGAGGAGGAGGAATGGAAGAGGAAGAGCTGATAAAAATGCTCAACAGTAAGGAACGCTCTCCATTCCAGAATGACCTTATGATCACGTACCTGGATGACAGAGAGAGAGAGATGAATGTTGTCAGCTCTTACCTTGACATAATGAAAGAGGTACAAGTTGTGTACTCAAGTAGTGAATTGGATGGAATAGTGCTTGATCAAGCTAAAGATCATGTAGTGTGCTTTGCATTCTCCTCTTTGAAGGACAAAGATGAGTATTTGGTAGACTTGGAGAACTACTTGCTGGAAGAATCAAAGAGTGATTCTTCAGTGATACCATACGACACCAACGCAGTTGGGAAATCAGCAGCAGAAAAGTGGTTTCGCTCGGGGGAGGTAACCACCCTAACCAGGCAAATCATACAACTGTTCCTAGACTTCAAAGAGTCAAACAAAGACAGAGAAAATATTGCATTCTGCATTGCATCGATTCCAAGCAAATGCATCACTGCATCCTCCATCCATGTCTATGAGAGAGGGACACTGTTGAGTCCCCAGTTTGAACTGCCATCAAAACCAGGTGTCCCCACCATCAAGAGTCTGGAGCATGACTGTGTCCACGTGCAAATCAACCCTCCCCACCTTGGCGTCAAGTCTGTGGAGTCGTACCAGGTTTTGTACCAGGCTGTGCAGGCTGAATCTGAGTGGACAGAGATCAAAGCTGATGCGACCACTAACCAGGTCACCATCAGACGTTTGAACCCCTATAAAGACTATCGCTTCAGCTGCAGGGCAGTGTGTAGACCTGGTGTGAGCCTCTCCAGTGACTGGACAGAATACTCCAGGACCCGCCCATGTAGCCCCCCTGGACCACCCACAGAGAAAAACCTGGAATATGAAAGTATCAGAGTGAACTGGGACATTCCTACCATGGTGGGAGACGATGTTGAAGTCATAGGCTATGAGACTGACTACAGAGAGTGTGCGAAGTCTGTTGACAATAAGATGTGGCACACCATCAAAACCACCACCAGAGAGTGCACACTAGAAGGTCTAAAGCCTGAAACTGCATACAGTGTCAGAGTCTCTGCTAACTGTGGCGAAGCAGGGAAGAGTCTACCCAGTCCTGAGGCAGTGCTGACTACCATCAGGGCTTCTGACGCCCAACCGAAGAGGAGCCAATCAACAGGAGCAAGAAGTGAGGAATTTCTGAAGAAATCAGAGAAGGTTAAGAAAGGCAACCCATCAATCTATAGGCTGAATCTGGAACAGAAGTTGGATGTAATGGAACGTTTTGAACAGTACACATTTGGAGGGAAAGTTGAGAAAGGGAATAACAAGGTAATCCTGCTTCTGGGGTCCACGGGTGCAGGAAAAACCACTCTGGTCAATGTCATGATCAACTACATTCTCGGGGTGAAGTGGGAAGATCACTACCGCTTTAAGCTCATCCATGAGGTGACCAACAGGTCACAGGCTGAGAGCCAGACTTCAATCGTAACTTCATACGAGCTCTACAACCAGCCAGGCTTTCAGATTCCGTATTCTCTGACCATTATTGACACACCAGGGTTCGGAGACACTAGAGGAATGGCACATGATAAACTAATCACACAGCAAGTTAAGGAATTCTTGTGTAATCCTTTAGGGATTGATCACATTGATGCAGTCTGCTTTGTAGTGCAGGCATCCCTTGCTCGTCTCAGTGCCAATCAGAAATACATATTTGACTCCATCCTGTCAATTTTTGGAAAGGACATTGCTGATAACATCCTGATGCTTGTGACGTTTGCTGATGGGAAGGACATACCTGTGCTGGAGGCCATCCAAGCTGCGGACCTTCCCTGTAAAAAAAATAATAAGGGACTCCCAACCCATTTCAAATTCAACAATTCAGTTCTGCTCTCTCAGAAAATAGAAGAAGACATAAGCTCTGAAGGAGATGGTTCAGGGGATGATAATGAGGAAGGACTAGAGAAGATTGTCTGGAGGTCAACTTTTAAGCAGATGAAAGCTTTCTTCAAAGCCTTGGAAAGCAATGAGAGCAAAGATCTAACAATGACAAAGAAAGTGTTGGAAGAACGTGAGCGTTTGGAGAAGGCCATGACACGATTGACCCCTCAGATCACAGCAGGTTTGTCAAAGCTGAATGAGATCAAAACGTTTGAACAGTGCCTGCAGAACGAGGACGAGAACATGAAACAGAACCAAGACTTTGAGACAGAGGTAGAGGTTCTAGTTGCGAAGAGGACCAAATTAAGTTGTTTTGCTACAAACTGCATTGTTTGCAAGTTCACATGCCACACCAGCTGCTTTCTGCCTAATGAGGATGACACCAAAAAATGTGCCGTGATGGATGGTTATGGTAACTGTGTCATGTGTCCAGGAAACTGCTCTTACCTTAACCACGACAAGGAAAAAGCCTTATGGACATATGAAACTAAGACAGAGAAAAAGACCATTAAAGAGTTGAAGGACAACTTCATGAAGGCACAGGGCAAGTTTATGAACAACAAGCAGATGCTGGAGAAGATTGAAGATGAGTACATTGTAATCGAGGACAAGCTGAAATACTTGATCAAGCTGTCCTCCAATTGTCTTAAGAGGCTGAATGAGATTGCACTGAAGCCAAGCTCTCTCTCCACTGTGGAGTACATCGAGATACTCATTCGCACCGAAGAGGACCAACGCAAGCCAGGCTTCGAAGATCGCATCGTAGGGTTGAAGAAAATGAAATATGAGTCTGAGCTTCTAGAGAAGATTGCAAGAGGAGAGGAACTACTACCCGATGAGCGACGCAAGGTTAAGGAGAAACAAGACAGACTGCAGAAGATCACAAAAAGACTCAACCAAATGCAGAAAGTAGTCAGCGATTGGCCAGGGAAGAAGTAGGCCTAACTCAATGTCAAAGTCCATGATCTCACCCTGCTTCCGACCAAGTGGCACGCTCGGTGGCTTGCGCTAATAAAGTGAATGCATCATAATGCAGTTAAATTTGTGGTATTAAATCAGATATATCTCTAGACCCAGTCAATTGTCAGCTTACTGGGGTTGATTGCAATGCTTTGTATTAAAACGAGCATCACGTAAACTCTCAGTTGCCACATTTTCAACATTAAGTGAGTAAACTTGTGCGAGCCAGAACGGCCCACAGAACAGGAGCCTGCCTCCTGTTTCTGTAGCGAGGCAGCTTGATGTACAAACACACCCCCTGGACAGCTAGTCTATCACATGTTCTACATTAGTTCATCTAAATGAAGCAGCTGAACTTGCTACTGATTGTTAATGATTATCATAAGAGAAATGAATGTAGAAATAAAGCAGACATTGATTCATATAAATATAGAGACCTATTTTCCCCTCGAGATGTAATAAAGTATCTATCTATCAAAAAATGTATAGCTTTTGCCTACTTTCATGTTGATTGTTTATCCTTTTTTATTTTAACAAAAGTCCTTTGTAATGCAAGAACTTCACTATTCATTTTCTACTGTGCCAAATTGCAAGTAATATGTTAGTTATGACATTGGAAATAGCATGTTTGGTAGGGGGGAATTACAGAGGTGTGTGTCTAGGGCACTGTTTCTTAGCTTTATTCCAGGGACCGGCAAACTATTGTCACTTTGTGTCAAGGATCGGCAAGCTTTAGTTTTTCCTCCTTGGGGGACAGCCTACATTAAAGCTAGCACTGTAGAACTGACTAAATTGGAGTCAGTTAAATAGCTCAAGGACCAGCCAGCAACATCCCAGGGACCAGCACAGGTTTAAGGACCAGAGGTTGAGAAACACTGGTCTGTGTAAGTGGCACCATTCTTGACATTTAAGGTATGAAATTCATGAGACTATTCATTCTCATTATTCTCAGCATGTCAGTGTTGTTTTTGGGCATGCAACGTCCTCATTAATTGCATAAAATAAAGCAATTATGTTGGATTCTAGCTTGAAATGTACGTATTTATGTCACCGTACTAGAAATGATTGATCACTTTACAGGTAGAAGGAATATACACTACCGGTCAAAAGTTTAAGAACACCTACTAATTTTTACTATTTTCTACATTGTAGTATAATAGTGAAGATATAACTATGAAATAACACATATGGAATCATGTAGTAACCAAAAATGTGTTAAACAAATCAAAACATTTTATATTTTATATTCTTCAAATAGCCACCCCTTGCCTTGATCACAGCTTTGCACACTTTTGGAATTCTCTTTTGATAAACAGCTTGCATTTCAATTGGCAGATGTGCCTTCTTAAAAGTTAGTTTGTGAAATTTTCTGTCTTTCTTTCCTAATGCGTTTGAGCCAATCAGTTGTGTTGTGACAAGGTAGGGGTGCTATACAGACGATAGACCTATTTGGAAAAATACCAGTGCCAATCTATGGCAGGAACAGCTCAAATAAGCGAAGAGAAACAACAGTCCATCATTACTTTAAGACATGATGGTCAGTCTATCCAGAAAATGTCAAGACCTTTTTCAAGTGCAGTCGCAAAAAGCATCAAGCGTTATGATAAAACTGGTTCTCATGAGGACCACCACAGGAATGGAAGACTCAGAGTTACCTCTGCTGCAGAGAAGAGATTCATTAGAGTTACCAGCCTTCACAGAGTTCAAGCAACAGACACATCTCAACATCAACTGTTCAGAGGAGACTGTGTGATCAGGCCTTCATGGTCAAAATGCTGCCAAGAAACCACTACTAAACGACACCAATAAGAAGAAGAGACTTGCTTGGGCCAAGAAAACAAGCAATGGACATTAGACTAGTGGAAATTTGTCCTTTGGTCTGGAGTCCAAATTTGATATTTTTGGTTCCAACTGCCGTGTCTTTGTGAGATGCGGCATGGGTGAACGGATGATCTCTGCATGTGTATGTCCCACCGTAAAGCATGGAGGAGGAGGTGTAATGGTGTGGGGGTGCTTTGCTGGTGACACTGTCAGTGATTTATTTAGTATTCAATGCACACTTAACCAGCATAGCTACCACAGCATTCTGCTTCGATATGCCATCACATCTGGTTTGCGCTTAACGGGACTATCATATGTTTTTCAACAGGACAATGACCCAACACACCTCCAGGCTGTGTAAGGGCTATTTTACCAAGATGGAAAGTGATGGAGTGCGGCAGCAGATGACCTGGCCTCACAATCCCCTGATCTCAATCAAATTGAGATGGTTTGGTATGAGTCGGACTGCAGAGTGAAGGAATAGCAGCCAACAAGTGCTCAGCATATGTGGAAACTTCTTTAAGACTGTTGGAAGAACATTCCAGGTGAAGCTGGTAGAGAGAATGCCAAGAGTGTGCAAAGCTGTCATCAAGGCAAAGGGTGGCTATTAGAAGAATATCAAATATATTTTGATTTGTTTAACACTTTTTTGGTTACTACCTGATTCCATGTGTTATTTCATAGTTTTCATGTCTTCACAATTTTTCTACAATGTAGAAAATACTAAAAATAAAGAAAAACACTTGAATGAGTAGGTGCTCTAAAACTATTGACCGGTAGTTTATATGCTACGGGTCAAGGAAGGGTAAAGAGGAACTAGATGTGAGTGAAAGTTACTGTGAGAGGAAAGGGGAATACAGTAGATGACCCAGGTCTGTTGAGTGAAGTGAACACAAGGTCACTGATAAACATCATGGAGAAGTGACCTGATAAAGAGGAACTGCTAGCAGACGGTTCGACTGCGAAGACAACAGAGCAACATCTAGGCAGTGTTGGGTAGCTGATAGCAGTTCTGAAAAAGTTACACTAATCTCATCTTGACATATAAAAGCCTGTTTGATCATGTGCAAAATGTCTTTGCAGCTGTATGACTCATGCTTTGTCTTTCAAGTTAACCTTGGGATATATGCCTAAAAATATGTTTTTTTCATGTCAGTATTGCTTTGATATTAAACTTCATGCCTAATTTGCGAATCCATTCATTTTACAAAGTTATTAAATAACACTTGCTTTGATATTCGCCTCTCATGACCCTTTCTTGATCTTAGTCAGCTAAACACATAATATTTGATTACACATCGTTTTACTATAATGTTAAATAGAGTCAGATATACTTTGCAATATTAATTGCAGTTTACTTTGGGCTTTTCATCCGGATGTCAAAATACTGCCCGTAGCCGACGTAAGACCTTTAAACAGGTTAACATACACAAGGCTGCGGGGCCAGATGGATTACCAGGATGTGTGCTCCGGGCATGTGCTGATCAACTGGCAGGTGTCTTCACTGACATTTTCAACATGTCCCTGATTGAGTCTTTAATACCAACATGCTTCAAGCAGACCACCATAGTCCCTGTGCCCAAGAATACAAAGGCAACCTGCCTAAATGACTACAGACCCGTAGCACTCACGTCCGTAGCCATGAAGTGCTTTGAAGTGCTTTGAAAGGCTGGTAATGGCTCACATCAAACCCATTATCCCAGAAACCCTAGACCCACTCCAATTTGCATACCGCCCAAACAGATCCACAGATGATGCAATCTCTTGCACTCCACACTGCCCTTTCCCACCTGGACAAAAGGAACACCTATGTGAGAATGCTATTCATTGACTACAGCTCAGCGTTCAACATCATAGCACCCTCAAAGCTCATCACTAAGCTAAGGAACCTGGGACTAAACACCTCCCTCTGCAACTGGATCCTGGACTTCCTGACGGGCCGCCCCCAGGTGGTGAGGGTAGGTAACAACACATTTGCCACGCTGATCCTCAACACTGGAGCTCACCAGGGGTGCGTGCTCAGTCCCGTCCTGTACTCCCTGTTCACCCACGACTGCATGGCCAGACACGACTCTAACACCATCATTAAGTTTGCAGACGACAGAACAGTGGTAGGCCTGATCACGAGACATGACGAGTGATCAATTAAGTGATCAATGATGAGACAGCCTATAGGGAGGAGGTCAGAGACCTGGCCGGGTGGTGCCAGAATAACAACCTATCCCTCAACGTAACCAAGACTAAGGAGATGATTGTGGACTACAGGAAAAGGAGCGCCGAGCATGTCCCCATTCTCATCGACGGGGCTGTAGTGGAGCAGGTTGAGAGCTTCAAGTTCCTTGGTGTCCACATCAACAACAAACTAGAATGGTCCAAACACACCAAGACAGTCGTGAAGAGGGAACGACAAAGCCGATTCCCCCTCAGGAAACTAAAAAGATTTGGTATGGATCCTGAGATCCTCAAAAGGTTCTACAGCTGCAACATCGAGGGCATCCTGACCGGTTGCATCACTGCCTTGTACGGTAATTGCTCGGCCTCCGACCGCAAGGCACTTCAGAGGGTAGTACGTACAGCCCAGTACATCACTGGGGCAAAGCTGTCTGCCATCCAGGACCTCTACACCAGACGGTGTCAGAGGAAGGCCCTAAAAATGGTCAAAGACCCCAGCCACCCCAGTCATAGACTGTTCTCTCTACTACCACATGGCAAGCGGTACCGGAGTGCCAAGTCCAGGACAAAAAGGCTTCTCAACAGTTTATACCCTCAGGCCATAAGATTCCTGAACAGGTAACCAGATGGTTACCCGGACTATTTGCATTGTGTGCCTCCTCCCAACCCCTCTTTTACACTGCTGCTACTCTATGTTTATCTTATATGCATAGTCACTTTAACTATACATTCATGTACATACTACCTCAATTGGCCCGACCAACCAGTGCTCCCGCACATTGGCTAAACGGACTATCTGCATTGTGTCCCTCCACCCGCCAACCCCTCTTTTTACGCTACTGCTTACTGCAAGAGGGTTTTCTTGAGTACTTGAGAGGGTATATACTGCAGTAAATGTGGCCGTCATCCCCGTCAACAACTCATCATTGGCCCAAGTCACCACCCAAGTTGATCAGCAGAATAGAGGACAGAGCCTCAGCCTTTTCATTGGTTGCTAATCCACCTCAGGCTAACCTCGACCAGAGATCACTGGGATCAGCGTCAACCTGAGCATGGACCACCAGCGACAACCGGAGAGGTCTCACTGCATTTGCAAAGCCAGTGTGATGAGATAGATGAGCTCATTGAAGCAGTCATGAAGATGGAAGGTTCCCACAGTCCACCCGACCACCGTACTTACCTGATGGACACTGCCAGTTGTCAGCCAGTCCTTAAACAGTGCTCTCCTCTTACAACCGAAAGACGTCTTAGAGGGGGAGAACAGGGCCCAGCTGCCCAAGAAGTTGATGACATCCTCTGAGAGATTTTCATGCAACAGAAACTACACCATAAGCGCCAGAATGAGGTTCTGCGACACCAGTGTGACTAGCTCATTGACGCAAGACATCAGAAGACGCCCGAGACGCAGTGATGTTCCACATCAGCTTCATCATCAGACCCTGGTCTTGGATCTGACCCCTGCTGTGTAGTCCCTCCCAGCAGTGCTACAGCTTTCTCCACGGCCAGAGGAGCTACCAGAGTTCACCCTGGCAGAGCACCCTACCACTTTGCTCCAGCCGACCCCAGCCATGGAGCTTCAGCTCGCCACACCAACAGCTGTGCTTCAGCCAGCTCCTGTCGCAGAGTCTCAACTGGTTCCCACTATTGTGCCATCGCCGTGTCCAGTGATAGAAGTTCTGCCGACCCCTGTTTTCGAGCAGGAAGACCTACAGCCTTCTCCAGGGACAGAGAAGATACCACCCTGAGGGAGAAGCCTACTCCTACTCCAGCTGACACCTCTGAATGTCAGTTGGTCCATAATGTGGGAACCCTGTCTGTAGCTGCTGAAGGCACCAAGTCCAGCCCTGCCACTCAGACCTCTCCGGGTCCCTGTCTGGTGGGATCTGCTTAGTCCTACCTTTGACATCCAGCCTGCTGCTGTCTAAAGACCTCTCCCTGCTCCTCCCTGGGAGCTCCCTCCAGTCTCTGCTGTAGTGGCTCGGTCTGTGTCTGCTGTCCAGGCACTGTCATTGCTTTCCTGGTGGAACCAGCTGGTCTCAGCCCTGGGGTACTTGCTAGCCCCTCCGAACTATCAGTCAGTTTTTCATGGACCCAGGGTCCAGCTCTCTCCCACCTTTGGGTCTTTTTCTACCTCTCTTTCAGATGTGCAGCTGTCTCCTTTCCTGAGATATTTGCCTGTTGCTGCTGTGGGGATCCAGCTGATCTCACCTCCGGTCCCAGAGCCCTCTCCTTTTGCTAACGTGGTGGTCCAGTCATCTATTTTCCTGAGATTTCCACCCGTTGCTGCTGTGGAGATCCAGCCGACCCCAACTCCTGTCCCTGGGGCCTCTCCTGCTGCCAATGGGGCGGTCTCGCCATCTGAAGTCCAGAATGCTTCATCGAGAGCTGCTGCTGCACACCTGTGGTCTCTAGTCCTGAGTGCGTTGTTGAGGCCTGCGGCCGAACCTCAGTCATCTGCCGTGCTGAGATCATCAACAAACTCTGCTGTGTGTGTGATGTGTGTGTGAATGTGGACATATTCTTCCAATAAACTCCCCTTAACCTGGTCATCCACCTTATTCTTGTTCTGACCAGACATTCTGTAGTGGTTGCTACCGGCCTTAAGCCTGCTCTTAAGGTTTCTTATTATATTCATGGTCCTACGATTCTCTACAACCCTACCCCTATTTTTCATTTAGCCAAAAGGGTAAAGGTTAGTGTTAGGGGAAGGATTATTTAACATGTTAAGTAGTTGCAAAGTATCTAAAACGTAGTAAGTAGTTGAAATGTTGATAATCAGCTAAATTTGTCCGTGATGAGATTCAAACTTGTAACCTTTGGGTTGCTAGACGTTCACATTATACACTCACCCATCCACCCCTACCACCCACCCTACTTTAGATTTTTATACACTCACCCATCCACCCCTACCACCCACCCTACTTTAGATTTTTTTGCCTTATTAAGTAACCATCTGTCTTATGTAACCATACCAAATGTAATATAATCATATTAATTTAAGTTGGATTTACATTTACTGTTACATCTAGTCTATGAGTCAACACATTTTTTTTCTACTTGCTACCATGGACAGCTACATCATATTTACTTTACGATGATTGGACTAAATATATTTTGGTATCTTTTAGTTGTTACTGTATTAGTCTAAGCATAGGTGATTTGATGATGTTGAACTTTTGAAGTTAAAATGGTGCTGGGATAGTGGAGTCAGCTCCTGTTTTCTTTGTGACTTGCGGTGACTCTCTGTGGTTCTAAATCAATAGTTGTTTAGTAGTCGAAAGTGTCGGAAAAATGAACTTGCTTGACCTTGCTGTAGGACATATAATTAAATGTTTGTTACATGCAAAACGTTTTGTGGACTTACCCGGACAGATGTTGCTCTATGTTTTTGTGATAAAACAAAGATGTGGTTGAATTTATTCTGCCACTGTGTCTTCCTTAATATTGTCTCGGCCTTAGACCTATATATCACGGTGTCAAGGCATATGAACTAACAAGTTATAGATCAAACAACGCAATAATCACAACACATAGGTTGTAATATGGCTTTTTTTTCCTGGCTTGGCTTCCTTAGTGATTTTACTCACGCACCGCTACTGGAGAGCACAATTTATTTATTTAACCTTCATTTAACTAGGCAAGTCAGTTAAGAACAAATTCTTATTTACAATGACGGCCTAACCTGGCCAAACCCTCCCCTAACCATCCACCCCTACCACCCACCCTACTTTAGATTTTTATACACTCACCCATCCACCCCTACCACCCACCCTACTTTAGATTTTTTTGCCTTATTAAGTAACCATCTGTCTTATGTAACCATACCAAATGTAATATAATCATATTAATTTAAGTTGGATTTACATTTACTGTTACATCTAGTCTATGAGTCAACACATTTTTTTTCTACTTGCTACCATGGACAGCTACATCATATTTACTTTACGATGATTGGACTAAATATATTTTGGTATCTTTTAGTTGTTACTGTATTAGTCTAAGCATAGGTGATTTGATGATGTTGAACTTTTGAAGTTAAAATGGTGCTGGGATAGTGGAGTCAGCTCCTGTTTTCTTTGTGACTTGCGGTGACTCTCTGTGGTTCTAAATCAATAGTTGTTTAGTAGTCGAAAGTGTCGGAAAAATGAACTTGCTTGACCTTGCTGTAGGACATATAATTAAATGTTTGTTACATGCAAAACGTTTTGTGGACTTACCCGGACAGATGTTGCTCTATGTTTTTGTGATAAAACAAAGATGTGGTTGAATTTATTCTGCCACTGTGTCTTCCTTAATATTGTCTCGGCCTTAGACCTATATATCACGGTGTCAAGGCATATGAACTAACAAGTTATAGATCAAACAACGCAATAATCACAACACATAGGTTGTAATATGGCTTTTTTTTCCTGGCTTGGCTTCCTTAGTGATTTTACTCACGCACCGCTACTGGAGAGCACAATTTATTTATTTAACCTTCATTTAACTAGGCAAGTCAGTTAAGAACAAATTCTTATTTACAATGACGGCCTAACCTGGCCAAACCCTCCCCTAACCCGGCCGACACTGGCCATTTGTCTGCTTCCCTATGGGACTGTCGGGGTAGGTTCCTTGTTCCTTGTCAATAATTGGCTTATTGGTGAAATCAGCAGTAGGACAATATCTTCTTTCAGTAAATCTATTGAACCTCATTAATGCAAATGCAGACAGAAGTTGACAATGGAAACACAGCTTGTGTGTTTCAGAGTAAGTTCTGCACACCACCTAAGGGTGCAGCTGATTTTAAACATGTGATCACTCCCTATGATCACCTATCTCTTGGAATTACCCATCCCGGATCCGGGAGAATTGTCATCAACTACACTAATTAGCATAACGCAAAGGTCAAAAAAATCTTACTAGAAAATATTCATTTTCATGAAATCACAAGTGAAATATAGTGAAACACAGCTTAGCCTTTTGTTAATTACCCTGTCATCTCAGATTTTGAAATTATACTTTACAGCCAAAGCAAGACAAGCATTTGTGTAAGTTTATCGATAGCCTAGCATAGCATTATGTCCAGCTAGCAGCAGGAAGCTTGGTCACGAACATCAGAAAAGCAATCAAATTAATCGTTTACCTTTGATGAGCTTCGGATGTTTTCACTCAGGAGACTCTCAGTTAGACAGCAAATGCTCATTTTGTTCCATAAAGATTATTTTTATAGCGAAAATACCTCTGTTTGTTGGTCACGTTATGTTGAGAAATCCACCGGAAATTGCGGTCACGACAACGCAGAAAAAAATCCAAATTAGATCCATAATATCGACAGAAACATGGCAAACGTTTTTTATAATCAATCCTCAAGGTGTTTTTCAAATATCTATTCGATAATCAAAATGCTGTAGACACCTTGGGGAATACGTAGAAAAAGGAATCTGGTTGATATCCCTTTCAGTGGCCAACAGGTGTGCATAGGAACACAACGGTTTCAAAACATGAGTCACTTCCTGATTGGATTTTTCTTAAGCTTTCGCCTGCAATATCAGTTCTGTTATACTCACAGACAATATTTTTACAGTTTTGGAAACTTTAGAGTGTTTTCTATCCTAAACTGTCAATTATATGCATATTCTAGCATCTGGTCCTGAGAAATAGCCCGTTTACTTTGGGAACGTTATTTTTTCCAAAAATGAAAATTGTGCCCCCTAGCCCCAAGAGGTTTTAATGTATGTTGTCATGACTATCCTGACCAGGTCAGGTTACAGGAGACCACAACCCTATAGATTATCTCTCAACCCCAACAGAGGAGGAGAGATCTAGGGGTCTGAAGACGTGGGGTTTTTATGACCCCTCACGCCCACGGCCACAGACAAATTTGTCACGCCACAGACAAATTCCGTTGTCCTGTTACTATGGAGAACCAGCCTCAGAACATTAAACATGAAATAAAGGGACTTTGGAACAATGGTTTCCGTCAGCCACAATGGTGGTCATGGCGATAGATGGAATATGAAAATGTATGTCATTTTTGTTTTGTTATTAGAGGTTAATAGATTACATTATTACAAAAACATTGTAACGTGAAGAGTTTTCCTAGTAGATGTTTGATGTTTATACATTGTACGTTGTATGGAAAATATCCAAATCAAAGAGAATGTGTTGGGGAAGATGAAATGTTAAGTTAGTTGTCTAAAATTGGATTTGAATAAAATCTAGACCTTGCCGCATTAACTTGGTACGCCCAGAGAATTACCCTAAAGGCGGTTACGCCCACTTCTGACCCAAGGGTATAAAACCTGTGAGTATAGAATTTACAGGAGGACTACCTGACCCAAGCTGCAGCAAGGTCTACAAAGTCAACGAACCCAGAACGCAACGCAAGTTTGAAGACAAAGAAATCCTTTTCTACCCAAGCTACGGATGAGTAGCTGTGTCTAAGCGGGTGAATTCAAGTCAAACCACCTAGCCTCCATCTCCCATCGAATTGTGGTATCTAAAGGGTTTCTTTCCTATGCTGTGAGCTCTGATTTACAGAACTGTCTGTCCTCAGAAGACCCCTTCCAGAGCAAAGGGTGAGGGAACAGACTCCTAAGCCAAAAGGACACTGACATCAGTGAGGTGCGCCGGAAGTAGTGAGTCATTGAGCAGCTGGTCCACGCAGAGAATCCTCGGAGATCATCCCCACGTAATTACATCATTATATTCTGACCCATAAGAGCGGCAGTTTGGGGCAAAGCTAGCGTTAGAATAAGCATAGCTGACAAATTCACCCAAATGTATGTTTCTCTTGTGTACTTTCTTTTTTCTCTCTCTCTTTGAAAACCCCATTTTGGGTAACACGCGCCATAGTGTGTTGGCCCGTTATACTAAGTTCTAATCAATAGCCTATAATGTGTTTTGTCTATATGTATCTTTTATCATCATTTTTAGCTTTTTAGTAAATACATATTTAACTGATGACTGGTTAGGGTTCCCTTTTGGGAACGACCCCTCCCACGTTCAGCTGGAACGTGGCGCATGGAACGCAAAAATATTCTTAGAAATATTTAACCTCCACACATTAACAAGTCCAATACCTCAAATGAAAGATAAACACCTTGTTCATCTACCCAGCATGTCAGATTTTTTAAATGTTTTACGGCGAAAACACACCACATATTTATATTAGACCACCACCGAAACGAAGACAAGAGGCAGCCATTTTGTCCCAGAAAATATAAAATTATAAAAGCAGGAGTAAAAAATAAATCATTCACTAACCTTTTGAAAATCTTCATCAGATGACAGTAATAGGACATGTTACACAGCACATTTTTTTTTTCAATAATATGCCATTTATATCCATAAATGTCCATTTACATTGAATTCATGTTCAGAAAATACTGAAAAATGTCCGCAGAAAATATAGGTAGCGCCGCAAGATAACGTAAATAGACATCATAAACTTTGACTAAATATACATGTTCTACATATAGTTAGAAAGATACACTGCTTCTTAATGCAATCGCTTTGTTACATTTCTTTTTAACGTTACAGAAATCGCTCACTATTCAATATTCTGAGACGGCGCTCAGATATAAGCAATATTTCTCCGCTATGTTGGAGTCAACAGAAACACACAATTTCAGCATAAATATTCCCTTACCTTTGATGGTCTTCGTTCAGAATGTACTGGAAGGGTTCATCCTTACCCAAAACATTGTTTGGTTTCAAGTCTTGTGTCTTTGTATTAGCATCTGCTAACAATATGAGCTGAAATGCACCCAAAATGTCCTCTGGTCCGGAAAAGTTGCGCATCAAAACTTCAAAATTACATATAATATGTCGACTAAACAGGTCAAACTAAGTGCAGAATCAAGCTTTAGGATGTTCTAAACGTACAAAACAATTTTCAATTAAACCGGTCATTGTTAGTTCTCCTCCGGAGTGCTGGAACAAAGGAATGGATGGGACCAATTCGCGCCCTAACGCACAGGTATTTTCTCGCGGCACTCACTCAATTCACTCCCATAGGGCCAAAACTCGCGGGATTTGAACGATTAAACGCTCTACTGAATGAGGACATCTACTGGAAGACATAGAAAGTGTCCCCAGATCCATTGCTGGTTGGGAAGGGTGGGGACGATCACGTCAAAGTTGCCCCAACTTTCATGATCACAAAACTAGTTTGGAAGAATGCCTGCCCTGTGAGTTCTGCTATACTTACAGACATAATTCCAACGGTTTTAGAAGCTTTAGAGTGTTTTCTATCCAATGATAATTATTATATGCATATATTAGCAATTTTGGACAGATTTTTTTTTCAGTTTACTATGGGCACGCAATTCCTGCAAAGGGGGCAGTATTCTGCCTAACCTTAAGAGGTTTTTAACTAAGATTGGTGTGGTACGAACTCATCTGTGAGACCCGTACAGATTCACGGGCTATATGACGTTCAGAACGAGATTGGTAGAGGCAACTGGTTAATTAGTGGCTGTTGTAAAATCGATATTCTGATATTCTTTGAGTTAATCTGGGAAAAAGAA